>NW_012026925.1:258795-314684 GCF_000956235.1 Wasmannia auropunctata
CTCTCTCTCTCTCTCTCTCTCTCTCTCTCTCTCGTCTCTCTCTCTCTCTCTCTCTCTCTGTCGATCTCCACCACCCGGTATAAACCAACGGTAAAGACGTCACTTCTCCCGTTTCGCATCTATCCACCTCGTTTGAAGTAAGAAAAATTCACCGCGATGCAATGTTCTTTCGCTGACTGCATGCTGTGCCGATGCGACAAGTCCTCCTTGATGGACTCGGGGAGACGACAACAAAGTTAGACTCTCAGACCGAGTGAGAAAGGTGATCCAGCAATTACTCAGCTCTTAGATTAATGAGAAGTATCAGCGAGCGCGATTTTTTAGCTCCACAATGCTCGCCAACACACAGAGTGACCCATTAGAGGTAGGACATGCGAATGTATTCCTCTTTTCAATTATTTAGCGGGATTAATTAATTATTTATTGAGTCAATTTGTCGAACACGATATTCTACATACAGAAAATGATTTTGCTAAAATATATAAAAATTATACCAGATATAGATCTGTGAAAATAATTTCTACGGATCACCGAAATAATTGTGTAGAACGCTCAAGCATAATGATAATGTTGCAAAAAGTTTTGACATTCTAGCAACCAGCTTGAGCGTCCAATATAATTAAAAATGATCCAACATTATTTTCAAATGTGTGTATCTAGCTAAATATTTAGACCAATAATTTTTCAGACATTTCAACAAAATCGTTCTTTTCATGCAAAATTCACCATTTCCGAATATGTGACTTGGTTTTATCGTTAGTTAGCGGCAATCATCAGCGACGTTCGCGTCGCGATATATCTCGCGCGGCGGGCGGCACTTCGAGGAGAGGAGACAAAGGCACAGGTTGCCGCTCACGGCAATTCATCTTTGCCCGCAGAGAGCACGGGCGAAGGACCGTTACAGTGGATAGGGCGCCGCGCGAGAGAGGGTCGTCGCAAGAGTGAGTCGCTCGAGAGGAGAGAAAACGAGGAGCCGGCGGTCGAGGTCCGAGACTCTAAGTGAATACTGAACAAACACTAGAGCGAACGAAGAGACTTTCGCGGACCGTCTGAGGGACACTTCCTCGAGAATACAGTGTAAGATTATGCGGGAGCAGAAACTGAAAGGGAGAGACAGAGAGAGAGAGAGAGAGAGAGAGAGAGAGAGAGAGAGAGAAGGGTAATTGTAACTTTCTTACCCGGGCACTCGCGCCCCGGAGCCTTCTTACAACGATTTGAACGACCAGGGCATCGATTTCAAGATGCCGATAAAAACGGAAAAGTAATCTCTACGTAAGTTTGCTCGAAGTAATGGAAACGCGATATTTTACGTAAAATCGTATGTTTTTTGTTTTAAAGCAAAACTTTTTATAAATTCTTTCAGAGAGTTAAGTCCTATGATACTTACCTCCTCTCTCTCCTTCTCTCTCTCTCTCTCTCTCTCTATGCAACCGGAATATCGCCGCCGATCATTTCAAATTGGTAGATTTATCTCCTCTATCTATTTGATGTGCCCTTTAAATTATAATTGAAACTACGGTCGTTATACCAATTCGCGATTAAATATCAAGACCTCGCTCATTCAAATTCGATATGATTTTAATCCGCACGTTCGTTTATGCCGGGCGCGATTGCAAGATTAAATTCTTGCAGCTCGATTTGTAAAATGTCTAATTAAGATAGTATCAGCAGTTTCGCGGAATAACACGGCTCCCGATATCTTTGGCGATCGATACCGACCACGAAATGCAAATACCGGCGACATTTGTCAATGGTGGTTTCCGCCGAACCGGCGCTTAATGAAGCGAATTAGCAGTCAACCTGATTTCCACGTTACAATCTCGTGGCGGTCGTTAAAATCGTATAACAAGCCTGTACTTGCTTCAAAAGAATGCCGTTAATTATCATCCTCGTCCAAAGAGTCTCAAAATGACTCTTCAGCCTTCCCAATTTCTATACATACGAATTCTTATATGAAAAAATTTTTTATATAAAACCATATATAAATATGCATAATTTTATATAAAACATATTCACGCATATCCATATTAGTTTCTTTTTTTGTAAAATGTTTTTTGATACAAGAAAAATTATAACATTAAGAAGAAGATATAAGTAGAATAATTGAAAAAACAATTTTCGTTTTCATTTTTTTAAAAAGTCAAGTTTAAAAAATGAGAAAAATTGGCATTATCCATATAATATTTTTAATCATATACATTATATAATTTTTCATATTAAAAAAAAATTTAACTTTTTATAAAACAAATAATACGAAAATTATTTTTTCAATTATTTTATTTATGTCTTTTCATTATTATTTTTCTTGTACCAAAAAGAACTTTTACAAGAGACAGAATAAAAATTATGAGCATATGCAGACAAATTTTGTATATAAATATACATATATTGTTTATATATATATTTAAATACGTTTTTATATACATTTTTATCGGATATAAGTACTCGTCTGTACACACACATATAAAGGATTAACGTAACACTTGAAATCTGACAATCATAAAAGACACATATATGTGAGATTTTAAACTCTATTAAATAAAAGCGAGCGATATCGCGCACAAGAGTATTTACCTCGCGCAGGAGTATAAGGGTCGATCAAATATTGATAACGAGATGTTCGACCCATCTCGATCTGGATTCCGCGAGCGGAACGGAAAAGAGGAAGATACGCGAAACACAAATAAAAAGGTAGAGATAATACCAAATGGCGTTGGCGTTGTTTCATTACCGACGAGCGTCTGCCGTTCGACGTTATATCAGCCGACTTTATCTGAGCGGCACACTCAAAGACGATAATTACCTTCCTTTTTCGTGAATCCCTTCGAATCTCGCGCGATCCGCATCGAACACGTTCAAGAAAGAAAGAGAAAGAGAGAGAGAGAGAGAGAGAGAAAGAGAGAGAGAAAGGAAGAGTCCAATTATTTTCTCGCTCTCCGCGCAACTCGATCTGCGTCTTGAAGGAAGTTTAGCATCGCCGTTTTGGTACGGAGTAACCGAGATCAGCGAGAGATAGCCGTCTTCCTTTTATTTTTTAAAATTAGAAAGATCGCGTATGCAGTATGGAGGTAAAGAATCTACGTATCTCGCGAAAATATTTTGAAAAGTAAAAGAAGAAAAACAAGCTTATTATGTTAAAAATATATTTGGTCTCCGAAAATGCACAATTAATTATTAATTTAATTTAATTTAATTTATTGCGTAAACAAAATTTACATGCCGATTACACGGGAATGAAAGACGAAAATACACAATTAATGAAGGGGTAATAATAACAATTCCGTTTCGATATATCCCCCCGTCATTTGGTCGTTCTCAGAACGCCGCGTCGCCCAGCGTCCGCCGAAACAAATCACGGACGCCGATTGATATGCAGCGTGCGGGATTGATACAATTGAAACGCTAGTTGTCGAACAATCAGTTTAAGCCTGGTGAACGAAGGTAAACAGTGATGTTAAAACCACGTCCAGGCCGCGTCGGCCGAGCGGTCTATCGTTTCGATATCGGCAGAAGCGCGTCGATGATGTATTTTTAGTCGATGAATATTGTACCCGCTCTATCTCGCTCTCTCTTCCTCCTTTTCTCTTTTCCTCTCCCTTCCCCCCGCTCTCTTTCTCTCTCTATTTCTCTCCCTTTCTCTCACTCTCTCTCACCGGGCCGTCGTTGTCGAAGCTACAACTGCCGTCGTCCCTCTCGGCTTCTCACCCCCATCCCCGGCTTTCTGCCCTCTTCGGGCCAGGGCGACCGCGCGGTCGAGTGGACTTTAATGAAGACACAGGCACAACGCGGTTCCGGCCCGCGTCTCTAACAAGATAATCAAACAAAAATCGATGCGCCGATGGGTCGAGCTCGTCGCCGGGACAAATGACGCCCTTTCCATCAGTTTTAGCCCTTCGGGCACTAAACCGCCTCGCTCCCGAGAGGGTAAAAGACCCTGGAGTAGCAGGGGGTTAGCCAGAGGCGGACGGGGCCGACTAACGTGAATTTAATCGCGACGTGTTTCTTGCCGATGATTTCGGAATTAGCGTTAATCGAGGGCCGGGTATAGTCCCAAAGTTCTCGAGCGATGATGGTTTTCCTAGAACGTTAAATAAATATGCATCCATACAATTTTATCACGCGTTCATTATTATTGTATTTTCATAATGTTTATGCAAAAAATCGTCAAGAATATTATAAATTGCGCAAAAACGTTGTCTTATAGATAATTGTCAATATTGAATATTATTTGTTTCTCGTGTCGCATCGTTATTGCGCTGTGATTCACAAATATTTAATTATAGAATAAGAGACACAGAGCGATATTAAATTTATAATAAGAAGAAGAGAACTAACGGAGATTCCACGATCTCGAGTGCCATCGATGGAGAACGATTGTTACAACGATATAGCGGAACAAAATCGGAGTTTATTGTTGTTATATAAAAGCTGGCGTATCTCTGCTAAATATTCTTGGAAAAAGAATGGAAAACGAGAAAAAATAAAGGCGTCACGTTCGAAAACGTGTTGCCGCTATTGAAATAGTAATTCATCTCGCGTGTCAAACAGCATTTCTTTACCCGGTCGAAAGGAACAAATAAAATAAAGGATGTGTTTAGTATTTCGCGATTCTCGAATTTATTGCTGACAGCAAATAAATCCGAGACGGATTTACACTGGCCTGGTCACTCGGTATTTCACGAAATAGTGATCGATGGGCGAATACGTCTTTGCCAATATCACCGGATGCAGCGGCGCGCGGCGCGTAAAGTACAGCAACGGGCCAATAACAAAAGGGTTACGATGTTTTATTTTTTGCCCTCCTCCCCTCCCCCCCTCCCTCCGCCTTCCGCCAAGCCACGGGGTGAGACTTTACGGCGGCGGCGGCAACGGCGGCGCCGCTGCCCATAATTCGCGTGAGCGATAGGCATAGTTTTAATTAAAAACAGAAATTCGCCGCTGCCGCGCCGCTGGCGGAAATAACGAGGGCGGAAATATTATGTGTCTCGCGGCCCGGGGAAGAGAAACAAAACTTTAATTGGTACGAACGAACGCACGTATGCGCGAGAGACACACGTGGATAAGAATCTGCGCGCGTGATACGATTGGCTTAATTAATTAAAGCCCGAGGCCGCCGCGCGGCTATAAAATATGCAAGCGCACATTGGTCGGATGTGCTTCAGGTAGCCCTCGTATATATATATTATTTAACATTTGCGTATTGATGCTGCAATAACACTCATGCAGTCCCCCACATCAGTGATGCATCGATTAGCTTCGATCTTTCCTCGCGCCGGATGTGTCTCGCAACTGCATTTTACAATCAAAGATATATTGCCATCTTTAAGAATTATTGCGTCAATTTGAGTCTTGTTTAACGGACGCTTACACCACTCGTCGTTTAATCCTTGCTATATTGTCTCTCTACGCACACAAACTTGGAAATTAAAGAGAAATTTATTTTACTTTAATGTAATTTAATTTATTTCATTTAATTCCACATTAAATAATTCTATAATTAAAATAATTCATCGCAAATTATGATATCGTATAGAATTATGGTATCGCAAAATCTGAAACTAACTGCTGAAAAGAAATCGGGGACTTTACCAAGAAGAGTTTAAGATAAAAAAAAGAAAATTCATGTCTCTTTTTTTTTTACTTTTATCGTACGACAAAAAGCGTGTTTGCATACGGCGTGTCCTACAGTTTCGCGTGAATTCGATGACCCAAAAAGCGTTTATAGTGTCCGAAAGGAGCGTAAACAAAGCCACTGTCGACGCCGGCGGAAACCCGCTTTTCCGAATTGCGCGTCGATAGACGAACCGCTCTCTGATAACGCTCTCGACGTTTATTTTTGTTTGGTTTCTCCGTTACATCGTTGCGCGAAGCGCGCAGTTTGTTTCCGAATAATTTTCTTTTTCATGAACATCCGTCGGCGACGAATATCGGTCGGATGGGTGCATAAACGGCGACGATAACGGCTGCTCAGTTGATGCGACTGAGTTTTTATACGCGCGTCCGTTAATCCGTTATGGCCTATCATCTCGAAAAGTGTGTAATGCTACTAAAACGCGCGGCCGCGGAAAACATGAACCGACACGAGGCGCGCACGCGACAAGGAAGATGCGTTGCAGCCGCTTTACAAACTCCGGTTTTTTTCCTCCTTTTTCGTCCTTCTCCGCGTAGGTCCGACTAATTCATCGCGATCGTCGCGCGACGTAGCTCCACGGTGGCTCGCGGAAGTCACGCGCGCGGCGAAAAGCCGAGCGATTGACACTCCGACAAGTTTCGCGCCCCGATGCGGCTCACGTACCGTCCCACTGGATGAAAAATCTCGGCCATAATTCATCTCAAGCTGTACTCCATACTTTTCTTCCTAACCGGGCACAGAAGTCCCCCCGCGCGCGCGCGCGTGCATGTGTGCATACGTAGGTGCAAGCACGGGAAGAGACGGAGATTGCCCGAGAATATAAAATCGCGTAAATGGAAAACGGCGCGCGAGAAGACGACACATCGCGATGCACGCGACGTTCACAGTGCAGCAAGTCTTTTCTATTTTAAATCTGATACTATCTACGCGCAAATGATCGCTATACATTAGTTATACTGAATCTGCACGTGCATTTACTATTAAATTCGCAGGAAGCGATCGTTAGACTTAACTTAATTATAGAAGATAAATTCAGAATTAATTTAATTTGAGTGAATTAATTTCGTCAATTTATACACTTAAAAGAGAATATTTTAATCATAAACTTAATGTGTAATGTATGTATATAATTCATTTTTTATTGCGCGGACATCAATTTCTTTTTTGTTATTTATATACTCTCCATCTAGAATATTTTTAGATTCTTTAGATTTTACTTGGTATATACATTTTATAACATTTTTTAGGGGTTGGGTAGTGGCTAGTTAAAAAGAAAAAAGTTAAGTTAAAAAGTTAAAAGGTTAAATAATTTTAACTTAACTTAGTTACATTTTAGGCTCTTAACTTTTAACTTAATTTAGTTACATTTTATCGGTAACTATTTAACTTTTGATCTAACTTTCTTGAAATTACATTTTTAGTGCTTCTGTAAACCCAAAATAAAATACATGTCTAAGTTAGTGTCTTCAAACTCAAATTTGAGAACACACATTAAGGCAATTGTAATAATATAATAAATATATAGTTTGGTCGCGGAAAGGAATCACTGTTCGCGGACCTTCTGTGCATTAAATCATGTTGGAAGAAGTCCTTCGAAATCGGTCCTCTTTTCGCGGCTCGACAGAAATAAGTATAATAAATATATATATGTATACTTTATTTAGAAACTTTATTTAAAAACCCTAAAATTATAAAATGAAAAACTTTAACTTTAACCTTTCAATTACTTTTTTTTATTAACTTAACTTTTAACTCAATTAATTTTATTATAGACTAACTTATATGTTAACTTTTAAAGTTAAATTTTTAGACTGTTAACTTTAACTTAACTTAGTTAAAAAAAATATTAACTTACCCAACCCTGCATTTTTCATTTTTTTATTTAATTTTTTGATTACATAAAATTTCATAAAAGGAAACAATTTTCTATATTTTCATTTTATACCATTAAATTATTATTATTATTATTGTTGTTAATTTAATCCGCTTTATTATTAGCTTTGCTGATTTTATAATTAATCCCGTTTATTTCTGTTTTCGCAGTTATTAGTGACTTCATTACTCGCGGGAGATCGGCCGATTGCAAACGACTAAAAGCGCAATTAACTAGTACCACCGTAAAAATTCAAATGGGCTCTTTTACCTTCGTAGAACGCTTCGTAGAACACACGTTTTAATTTGCTTGATCCCATGAATGTTTGCTCAAAGCGAACGTGTATAGAGTAGCGTTAATTCCTTCATCGCTTAACATAGATGATTAGTTTCGCGAAGTAATTTGAATTTAATGGGAATTGAGATCTTTAAGTCAACGAAAAATTTAATTAAGATACAATTATTCTCTCAAAATTATAAAATTAATGATACCTTCTTTAACTCTGTTAATCTTTGGCAATTCTATCAATTATTATTAAATAAGTACTCGATAAAAGATTGTGCTTGTACAACATCACGTCGATTCTATAGTAATGATAAGACTGGTACATATTTAATTTAATTTACTGTATATCAGCAGAGTTATATACATATTTAAGAAGGGACAGAAAGTACAAGAAAAGGTAAGACAACAGCATTACTGCTGCTATACAATCTATCAAAAAAATTTGAATTTAGATTAACTGACAAGTAAAGCAATATAAAATTGTTGTAAGTGAGTATTGTGAGAATTGTGAGTAGTAAAGAAATATAAAATTGTACACACAACTATAATTGAGTTTACAATTACAATTGAAATCCAACACACGCGTATAAAACAAAATGATAAAAGAGAAAACATTTACAAAAGCAAAGACAAAAGACTAAAAATCAAGCCGGAAGGCAGAATGATAACGTCAATGCAAGAAAATTGAACAAGCCGAGCAAAAAGTTAGCATTATTGGTTTGATGGTATAAAGTTAATCGCCGCAACGCGAAAAGAAGATAGGAAGGAGGAAGAACGGACGGAGGAGAGTAGCAGTCGAAGAATTTGGCAGCAATGTAGGAAAAGTACTGAATTTAATGGAACGATGTACAGGATAGGCAATCGTGATAACGGATGTCAAGAGTGTTGCATGGAATGAATTTCAGCATTAGAGCATTCAGCATTTAGAGTGAAGAAGGTTTCGTAGATATAGAGGAGTATAATACTCGAGTGAAGGAGACGATATATACAAGATAACAACAGAATCAAAGCCGCGCAGCACAAGGTCAGAATTGTTATAGATGTAACAATTTGGTCGTGGTGCTGTGCGTGCAGCGAAATCCGAATTGCTAATTCAGGAACAGTGTTGACGCTTCTGAAAAAAGGCGTTTAATTGACGAAAGCAAATCTATTTGAGGAGTTTGGAAATAAAAGGTGGAATAGAGACTCTATTAGATGACTCTATTAGATGGAGGAAGACGAATAATGTGAAAGAGAATCAATGAAACAATCATTGAAAAGGGATAGATGAAGAAGATGGGTGGGAATTGAAGGAGAAGATGAGGAGGTGGCATCAAGAAGAGCAAGACTTCGCAAAAATCGGCGGGACTTGTTGGCGAAAAAAGATCCTGACAGGAAGACCTTCTCGCGACGAACAGCAGAAGACACGCAGAGTTTCTAAGCTCTTTATAACACAGCCAGTTAGCGTTTTGCCGGAATCTAATCAGAGCGCGGAAACTTATATAAGCTTCCTAATCGCTGCGAGATCGGCAAGAACAGACTCAACACCAGGTGGAGTCTGCTGGATAGAAAAAATCGAGTCACCTGCAGCCGTCCGCGACTCAAGGACAACCAAAACGTAGACGAGGCGACGCTCGAGATGCAAGAAGTGCGTCGATAGTCCGAAGGGACAGAAGCAGGCCGCAACGCAGCATCGACAGCGCAGTCATCGGAAAGAGATAGATTATTATAAAGATAGTATCACTTGTCCTTCGAAAGCTTACTTTGTCCTACCATTGTGTAAGTACAATTAAATTTTAAGCCCTAGGGCATTGTTCCTTTTTTTCTGCAGCTTACAATGATGGTCTACGATTTTTTGTGTTACAATCCGGCACGTACAATATTATATACGTTATTTAATGAAACAATATTTCTGAAATTTTAAGCATTGTTACGCTCTAATTTCGCCGACAATCCTATCTGCCTCGACTGTTTACGCTCTGGCGTTTACGCTTTTTATAGTATAGCTAATTGTAAGCGGATCCGCGAATCGTCAGCGTGACTACTTATATCTTTCTATTCTTTTCGACGCAGATTACATTTTTCCTAATTGCAGTTGGAGTTGCGTGGCACAAAGTAATATTTCTTATAAAATTATGAGCTCCGGCTACCGCTCACTCGAGATCGATTTTGAAAGACATAAAAACTGAGTTAGACGTCTTATAACATCTTTTCCTGCCTTTCCCTAGTACTTTGAATAATTCAATCGTCGTCAGGAAGTAAACCTTGTAAATTGGCTTTAAACACGCCCGTCTTTCGACACCCGCTTTCCCCGCGAGCGCTTCGCGATTGAAATTATTTCAACCCCTTCGAGGCGCGTATCCGTCAACGTCGCTCAAACGCCGACATCCTTTATATCTCCGTAAAGTTACGGGATCGTTCATTTTACGAGGTAAGAGGAAACGCGGAAATCAATGTTCACCACACGCGCGCTCCGTTTCTAACAAATAAAACATTTAGACCGCATTTATTTATTTTTCTAAATAATTTCTAATTTATCATGTCTAATTTTTTTTATAAAATCCGTGCATGATGTTTATCAATTTTATTAAATATACGAGCGTATGTATATTTTTTGAGCACATTTTCAAATTTATTAACAATAAAATAATGTGCGGCGTATTAATGTATTTCTGTCAGAGAGTAGATACTGAATTGAAATATATTGCATTATCAAGGTAAAGCGAGTCTCTCGTTTTCTCCTCTAGACATTCATATTTTCTGACAAACAGCTGACCGACTTTCGCCAATAGCTACACTCGCTGACAAATCGTTCTACCGATTCTTTGATGCGTAAGTGAAAATATCATTGTATTCCACCGTATTCCCTCCTTAAGCGTACACACGGACATTTTTCAGTGGCGACGGAAACACCTACGTACTGCGAACAACTCATGTTCATTTTGTGTCTCGTTATTTACGATGTCGTGAATATTTATAGTATATATGTATATATATATATATATATATATATGTAAAGTATTATAGTATAATATAGTGTTATGTATGTGACGCGACCTGACAGGACATCTTTCCCATCGCGTTGCAAATCCAACATCCCCAACATCGCCAACTTCCCTGCCTGATGTGACGTTATATATACACATTCATTATTTTACATTTATATTATTTTACGTTATCTTTATTTCGATATCCAAATAATTATTTTTTCGTTATCTTTATTTCAATATCCAAATAATTATTTTATGCGTTCTGTAGTTTTGAGGAAAAAGCACTTGTCTATCGAACTTTTATATCGCAGACATTTATTTCAATTTAATCTTCGTATCTGAGAATGTTTCAACGGAGCGGTACGTGACTCATCATTATTTCCCATTTTAAAATGTATCGAGATTCAAATTGAATGTCGTGCCCCTTTTTACCTTTTACGATATTCAATTTGCATGTCTCTGTAATGCTAAAATTAAAATTTCGTATTCGCCGAAGAATATATACACGATAAGGAATACGTCGTGTCTGTTTATGTTTCTAAAGCCCGAGTCGAGGGAATCACGAGAGATCTCTAATTTGGCCTGAGAAACCGTGGAACAAAAGGTAAGGAAATCGGAAATCCTTTGAAGAGGGCTGCCGCGTGTCGCGAAGAATTAATATCCGAAAAGCGGGTATCCGCGAGCAGTTCCGCAGTTCCGCAGTTTCTGGCGAATCGGGACGCGCAGAACAATCGTGAATATCATTCGTGCCTTCCGAGATACGGGACAGGGTGAAGGGTGGGGGAGGGCGGGAGGGAGAAGGTATTCTCGCTCTTTTAATCTCACGACATTCGCTCCGACTGTCTCCGCGCGCGAAACAAATCACTCTGGTATATACGTTCGCTTATAACTCGATATCTGGGTACACATACAATGCAGAGCAGAGGTCTCTCATTGTGAATGAAATATAGCTGGTAGAAACGTAAGAGGAGCGCGTACACATTCGAGTGATAAGACCCCCGGCATAGTTAATCCGTAAAATACGTCTCCGTACCCCCGACAGACAGTCGAGGTACTAATCTAGAAATTATGTTCTTCCATTGAAATGAAACAAACCGGCGTCAAATTTTGTCAAATGAATGTTGCGTCAATTTGTGGCAAAATAAAAAAAAATTTTTACAACAATTTAAGTTTAAAACGTACACTTTTATTGTCTCTATTTTCTACAAGTGTTATATTTGCTGAAAGAATTGGGAGCGCCAGATTTATAGCATCGATTTGTAACGTCTTTAATGAGGTTATTAGAAACTTAGCTACAAGTTCAGTTTTGGCTGAGTGCTGTGTCGCAATAATTAATTTTGTATTAAGCTCGTAATAACTGCGGTAAAGCTGTATATGCGGGTAAGAACAAAAGTTGAATGTTAATTCGTACAATTTATCGACTGTGTACAGCGACACGTAAATTTTGTGTGTGTGCACTCGAAACTAGTGGCCGAGTTTTGTGCCTAGCATAATATCTGCCAGTCTAACGGCTACCGATTCGCCGTAAGTAAAATGAGATCAATTATTCCAGTTTCTAGCTGCATGGAGTTATCGGCCGAACTTGATGCACGCAACACAATCGCGTGGTTATACGATTAGGGAAATCGAATTATTATTTCCGGATGCAGAGAGCACGCGCGCGCGCGCGCGCGAGAAACTAAACATCGAGAAGCGTCGAGAGCCAAGATCAAATCTGGCGTGAACTAGTTTGGCAGTTTGGCTATATTAATCCACGAATTGTCGAATGGTTTTGCCAAGAGCGAAAACCTTAGGCCTCTTGGTTAATTCGAGCGCGTCGAATCACAATGCGAATAATAGCGAATATTGCGGCTGATGTTTAAATAACCATTAATTCAATCCGAGAGTGGAACACAATAACATATTTGCGGGCAATATTTGTTCCCTCCGGCACATGTTAGGCTTCCCTAAAATATTTCGCAGGATGGGAGGGGGAGAGTGGGGTCCTGGGGTCCGCAGGACAGAGAGGTCCGATGTTTAGTGCGAGATACGGGAAGGGTAAGAGAGAGAGAGAGAGAGAGAGAGAGAGAGAGAGAGAGGGCCAAATGGCGCTCAATCCAGGGTAAGAACCAGCCAGCCGGTGCCTCTCCCACGACAAGTCCACGCGGCATTCCGGCGCGTTACAAATGACCAGTGCGCCGGCTTATAATTGGTACGTGTCGAACCAATACCTGGATACTCGGGATACCGGATACCGTGACTCTAGGAATGTTTGCTTTTGGCCGGCACGGCCGCCTCCTCTCCGCTATCACCACCGCCCGCCGCCTCTCAGCCGGCTGGTCCCGCAGCTTCTTGGTCCACTGCAGCGCTGCAGCGGCATTAATTACTACCCGCGCATCCTTCCTCTCCCCTTCGCCGATCGCGCATCCACCCCCTTAGCGGCCGCCCCAGCTATGTCTCCCGATGCGGCTACCGCTGACAAGGTGGCATTCTGAGCAAACGCCTCTCGTTGGAGAATCATGCAGTTATGGGCATAGCGCGAGTACAGCTATATAGGTTTGACTGTGTGCCTCGCGATAGATAATAACGTTGTAACGCAAATGTATATACGCATATCAATATCACATTTAAAGTGTCGGTAAAAATCTGACAAAAAGATTGTAAAAAAAAACCAAGCAAATCGCAATTTAATTTTAATAAAAACCATGGATGCCGTAAAAAATGGATGCGTGAAATAAGATCCATTCATGTTTTTACAGAAGAAAAAGAAAGTTTGTATTTTTGAGTAAAATTTTATAAATAATTAATTGCTAATGTTCAATGTAGAACCACCGAGTTGTCACAAAAAGTAAGAAGTTCGCTAAGCTCTTGCTCCGAAAATGTACCTTCTCGTAAAGAAACTCCTCTCGGCGTCTCTACGATAGAGTCCTAAAGTCGCACGATTCAATAATTATGGCGTCGTAACGGATTCCAACAATGTAGAAAAAAATCGGTCGTGTCATATAGCGAGGGCGATACACAGTATCAGCGGTAGGTTTTATCGTCGCGGCGATATGTAACGTGAAATCGATAGCGTACGAGAGAGAGTTGTTTTTTCCGAGCGCGTTGTACTTTATGGACCGCGCTGTACATCCGATGAACAAACGGGACGTAAAGACGAATTTACACACTTCGGTGTGAATGGACGTTTCTGACGAATCAATCGGCGCGAAGTGGATTGAATTACGTTGCTCAAACGAACCTTTCTTCAGACAATACGAATATAATAAGTAATATTCCGAATTATACAACGAACAAGTCCGCAAATGAGACATTTACTCAATATTTTAAGTTAATTGATAAAAACCGAAATACTATAACCGAAATACTATAACCGAAATACTTTTAAGTATAGGTTTTTATAAGTACGGGAGTTTAATTAAATGTTAAAAATAATATTTAATACTTGAAATTTTATTTAAAAAATATTTATATTTCTTATATTTAAAATTAAATATTTTAAATATTCAAAAAACTTAATTAAATAAGTATTTTAAGTGCTTAAAGTAAAATTAAGTATTTAAAAGATTTCAGTTTAAATATAAATTCTAAAAAAATTTAAAATATTAAATATTACTTTTAATATTATTTAATTGAGCTCTTAAATTGTAATGCAAATAATATTTTTTAAAAAGCGAAAGCATTTTCCTTAACCTCCATAATATTGCAGTATTAGTTTTAGCGCCAATCTGATATCTAACTCCCGGTCTAACGCGTCCGGTTCAACTGTACACGCATACATATTCGCGTGTCAGGTGCGCTTCGTGGTCGGCGAGGAGGTGTTTGCTCATAGCCTGCGGCCGTCGTCGGGTTACCTTCGGGTTCCTCCAGAAATTCCTCCCCGGTGGTCGCGGCACAGTTCTGGTTACCAAACCCCGACCGACCACGGACTGACATCGTTCGATTGCAAGACGCGCATACAAGCGCGCGCGCGCGCGCGCGCGCACGTGCCCTTACACGCGCGTAATGGATACTAACCGCGCGGCGATTATATGCCCCGGCACGGAGCGCCTCGCACGGAGCGCTTCCCTAATACTTCCGCTCGCGATAACCGGAAAGGGGGTGTGTTCGGGCACGGGGGGAGAGAACGCGGCCGCGTCCCGCGAGAAAACAAGTTCGAATGGAGGCCGCCGTTATCTCGGGCGGGAGAGTTTTACGATGCAACTTATTGACACGTCCACGCGGTGGTAAACTTTATAATGGACTCTCGTTAGCGCGAGAGAAGAAGCTTTTAGTATATGTATAAGCAGATTTTTTCGAAGGAGAATTTATGCACAGCGTGTGCATAAGACAATAAAAAAAAAAGAAGGGGGAATTCTATCGGCGCGTCGAAAGGATCCGCGTCAGCGCCGAATCATTTTCAGCTTTGATAAAGCATTACGTATATGAAGCTCATTCTGATCGAGCAGACATTGGTCGTTAGAATGAAAAATCGCACGAATAGATACTACGCCTCTCGGAGGGAAGATTAAATATATTCTTGTAGGAAATCCGCGCCCTCCGCGTGCGCGCGATAAAATTCGTATTAACTTCGGCTCGCCTCGCGTAATTTTCTTATTATACATCTATTTTACTCCACCCTCTCATTAGGACATGACATAATATGTAAGGATATAATATTTCAAATTACAGATAATGCGCGATCTCCCTAAAGGAAAAGAATATCAAAATTGAATTGCGCGCGCGGAGAGAATTAAAACGAAATCACGCGCGTTTCGTGACCGAAAAGCTAATCTCTTTGACGCTAAGTATTTTGGCGCATTGCGCTCGCAGCGCGCTTGCTCTCAAATGCCGTAAATCATTCAAGGCACTCACGTCACACAATGCGAATAAATTTGCCAAATATGTCGAATAATTTCGCTCGTCCTATTTTCTCGGAAATTAAATCGGATCAAATCGTGTGTGCGCTACCTTCAAATGTTCCACATCGCACAATAAATCCTCTCAATACTTCATATGTGATTTGCATGCATAGTTGTTTAGTGCAAAAAAGAACATTGGAACATGTCTTTCCAACTCGCTGCGATATCCTTTTTTTTCCCCGATTAATTTAAGATTTAATATTTCTTTACCGCCTCATTCGTTCTTATAGTAAACTTAATACAGAATACAAAAATGTTCATTAAAATTTTAAAAATTATATTTTACAATACTTTCATACTATTACTTTCATACTATTTACTTTCTTTTACATTTTTACTTTTATCCTCGGTATTGCACATACTTTTTACATTATAAAATTTAGATATTAAAATTTGGATATCTAGGTCAAAAATGCGATACACGATGCTAGAAAATCTGCATATGTTTTGCAGATATATATTTGCATACATCTGTTACAAAAGTGCCCCCGTAAAGCTACTGCTCGGGCGCGATGGACATCTAATTTGCACACATTTTCATACGGGAGCTCGCATTATCGTTATGCAATTGAATGAAATTTATATGACTCGTTAAAGCTGCCAGAATCCTACCGAGGTAAATCCATCGGTTATTCGTTGCGCCCGATATTTTCCGGTAACCGCTTATGTTTGATAAATATACAACGTGAAAATAAATGCTGCGATTTACATGAGCTTCCGCCGCGATGAAAGCCGATATTTTGGATATCCCGCTTCGCGGGAAATAGCCGACGTAACAAAATAACCTAATTGCAAACTCAGTTTAATCTCGGGGCACAATATTGTGCAGCCGCACCCGTGATAACCCCCTGCGAACGTTAGACACATTTACATGGCGATAAACTCGATGCGCACGAAAAACCGCCGTCGCGATTTTTCACAATGAAAGTCCAAACTATCGCGCGCACATCCGCGCACGCCGTCGTCTTACCGCGTCCCCTCGTCTTAACACCAGCTCGGCAAATTTTTATATTTCGCATCCATCGATTTTATTCCCCGAAAAACGTATGTGCGACGATATTTCCCAGAAGAATTTGAAACTTAATCCAAACAGAGAAGATGGGAACAGAGAAAAATAGGATGTCATCCAAAATCGCGCAAGATAACTTCGAATCAAAGTTTCGCGCAACACAAACACGACGCCTGACGGCTCTTTCGCCATTATTGTCTTTTCGCAGTTTTAATCCGCGCTATATTTCTCGACTTCGCGCGGATGCCACATAATCGATAGCTAACTCCACTAGAATGGAAAACTACATTTCTGCACTTCCTCGCGCGGAGAGATGCCGCGACATTTGCAGATAACGTGCGAAGAGGTGAGCAAAACTGGGAATGATCGGGCGTCGGATCGAAGTTACGGCGTCCGGCGCGATCGTTCATCGTGACATGAAAACGATGAAGAATAGTGGCAAAGGCGGAAGAGGGGGATTGGAGAGAGGGGGGGGGAAGGAAGAAGAGGGAGGGAGGGAAAGTAATAGTAAAACGTTCGCAAACAGCGAGGCCGGCTTATCAGCTTTATTTATTGCAATGGGAAACCGCAGCCGGGAGCGCTTTCGGAGCTTTTCCAGAGCTTAACTCGACCGTGGCCGGGAGCTTTCGTGCGGCCAGGTTGCAGGCGAGGGTCGTCACGAACGAGCAAAATTTCACTTCCATCGACATGGAACGATTCAGCCGCATCGGAGAGGAGTTCGTAATACGACGGCGAGCAGCGAGCGGCGCTATTGTGAAACTAGAAGAACGAGATGTCGCAGTTCAACCAATTTCCCATGGCTTATCCTCCGCACTCTTTCCGCCGTCTCTCCCCGCTATCTCTGCCACCACCTCCTTTTTTCCCACGATCTCTTCATCGAGAGAGAGAGAGAGAGAGAGAGAGAGAGAGAGAGAGAGAGAGAAACGTGGATACTTTATTTTGACAAATTATCTCTTTTGTTATTTCTAGAAACACGTCTGTCTGATCCAGATCGCCGAACGACTCCGTTCCTCCGGATTTTGACAACGACACGTACTGCAGGGGGCCGTCAAAAGCGATTCGCGAATAATTAAAAACAATTTGAAATAATTTTATATAGGTATATATATTAATAACGCGGAAAAGGAAGCGCAACTGTTACTACAACTTTTTATAAAGTTCCTTGGACCTTTCCCAGGACCTTATAACCCCACGACCTTTGTCGTTGCGCCTCCATACCTTTGCCGTTAAAACCACCGTAACTTCGTCAGGTCTGGCGACATTGTTTCCGCGCCGCAACTATGTTCATGCGAATTTCTCTCCTCAACGTCTCTTAACTGACGCATTTATAGAGCGATGACAGAGCGGCGAATTCCTATCGTGAACAACCTGTACACGATAACAAGTTGAAAGTATATCGAGGAGTGGTGGTTTATTTGTGGACAACAGTTTCGCGATAGGAAGAATATTGCGCAGGCCATCCATCCGAGGATCTCGCCGCGAATCCCCCTCCCTCCCCCACCTCATAATTTCCAGGCTCGAGCGTATATGTCGGCCGTGTTTATTCGCCTTTCACATTGATTTGCGTGGAGCATTAATGTAATGAATTGATTAGGGGATCAACATTACATCATGTTACAGTTAAAGGCTATTTGATTTGTACACAGCGAGAGCGGGGACCCTCAAATAGAAGAGTCGGACATGCTTAACTGATCGGGCTGGAATATTCATCCCCCGTTGCGTTTGATCATGGCATGTTCAAGGCTAGCGCATCGTGTACAACCAGATTTACTGTGAGTGCCTTTCCAAAGCGCGTGATTTATGTACAAAAATTTTGTATGCGTCACAGGCGCACAGGAGTTAATTAATTATCGCAAATGACGCAAATCATGTTTAAGACTCCCACTCCACACAATCTATATTTTTCCGTCCTGATTAACGCAAAACATATTCAACGTTGTCTTTTATAATATCGATACGGCGTTATTTATTTATCGCAATTGTGTAATTTCGCACATTTCGAATTTAAACACAATTATCGAGGATAACAAGAGAGAACTGAATTAATCTTCAAAAAATTTGCTTCAAAGTTTTAACTTAATTCTTCAATGTTTCTACTATCGATTTCTTCTTCTGCCGACGAACGAAACGCTCGATTCTGTTCTGAGATCGCCACTGCGATGAATTGAATCTTTTAGAGCGGAAGATTCCGGTCTGCTCGGGAATGTTGCAAAAAAGAAAGCGCACTCGAACCAGAGGCGGATTCAGCACACTCGGCGGCCGATCCAATCCGAGTCTTCGTCTTCGATTCGAGTTGGAGCACTAAACAATAGGCCAACTTAATAAAACTATTTTGCCGGGGCGCGCCTCGGGTGCGTCATCTTTTTGCGCTCATTCCGAGCAGCGAAAAGGTTAATTGGCACTCGAACAAACGGGACGAGCGGGAGGAACGGGAAGATCAGATACGCCCGCTCTTTCTACAAAACGCCCGGCTGCTGCGCTCTTGTTGTTTGTCGGAGCCGCAATAGAATTTATACGACGCAGTGTTCAACGTAATTACGAGTCCCCGGTGTGCCGCTTGTTTTCGCAGGATGCCGGGAGAGGAGTCACGAAGTCGCGCAAAGTGCGCGAAGACGCACTTCATCGCGAATTTATCGGGGCAGCCCCATCGTTATGCGATTTCAACCGAATCGCGAAATAAATTATCTCACGTCGTCAAAAACGTAAGATAATATAAATTCAAAGGGACGAACAATCCCTTCTTGCCGCGCGAAATTTGAGAGATTAATGCGATCTAAGTAAAAAATGTAGATTAACGCATCAGCTGTCAACGTGCTTAATCAGTTCTTATTTATCAATTTTTGGAGCTTAATTTATAAATAATAAAGCTCAATATTTACCTTGCAATTCATATTAATTTTCTGTTTTCTAAAATTTTATAATCTATGCTGCAAATAATAATTTTGGGTTTTTTATTATCTCACAATCTATGCTACGCATAAAAAGAAAGATATTAATTTTTATCAATGAACTGATAAAAATTTCCTGCGGAAATAAATGTATTTTTATTGACAAGAATCACAAAGATAGCGTAACTTTCGAAGCAGCATATTTTCTATCTGAAATACATATACGCCGTTCAGGACGTAATTGTCGTAACAGTACAAATTGATTATTCACCAATTTTTTCAGCTTAATTTGCAATTAATAAATTTCAATCTTTACCTTGCAAATCATATTAATTTCTTGCTTTCTATTATCTTACAATTAATATATACTGCGAATAAAAATTCAATAATTTTGTGTTTTCTATTATCTCACAATCTACGATACGCATAAAAAGTATAAGAAAGATATTAATTTTTATCAGTGAACTGATAAAAATTTCCTGCGGAAATAAATGTATTTTTATCGACAAGAATAACAATCACGAAGATAGCGTAACACTTTCGAAGCAGCATATTTTCTATCTGAAATACATACGTACGCCGTTCAGGAAATATAATATTGCTATTCAAACTCTGTCGACTCTGTCGAACGCGTAATATAGTTCCCTCGCATTTCCCTACTTATTAAATTTCCTCTTGCTTCCTACCGCCGCGTTCGTTCACATTTCGTATTTCGTATCTTGCCTTCTTCGAACGCGCGAAGATACTAAAACGCGCGACGTTCCGTCAATTAAACTAGATTTTTAAAGGGCATCAATCAATTTGTCGCGCAAAATGACGTTCCGGCGCGGGGAAAATTTAATTATACGAATGCGCGCGTCGCGAACGGACGCGAGCGAACGTCAACTATCTCGAAAACGTATCGTTATAGAAGCATTACGCGCGGCCTGTTCATTACACGTGGGATCTAATATACCGCCACGTAAGCGAGCGAGCGAGCGCGTGTATGTACGTGGTATCGGCAAATAAATGCGATGCGCTGCCGTGAATAAGTGTGCCGCTTATAATGATAGACTTAAGTGCATCTAGCGCGGTGAAATTAATCGTTTGCCTCTCCTGGTGATTACACGAGAACAGACAATTTTAGAAGGCAAACATTGACGCTTAATTGGCGCAAACGTCGCGAATCTTCGGTTTCACCGGCGCAGTATAAGGTTTCATACTTGGACGTCGCGCGACGTTTAAGTGCGGCCTGCATTTAATCTTCCGCGCATCCTCATAAGCTGGCAAAGAAATGACGCGTAGAATTTTTTTTCCCCGGACATTTTCTTACTTGACGCGATTTGTAAGTTTCATCGCGCAAAATTCGCGTCTTCTCGTGGAAAACCGTGGGCCGAGCTACATGCCCTCGCATCACCATCCCGCGGAGAAAAAGGTGACGAGGTCCTTTTCGCGACCGTGGAGCATTTCGGCGAAAATTAATGACCGCTCCGGCAAGGATAATTAAGGGGGTAATTAACGGCGCCTGTTCGCACTTCTTCCCCGGCGATATGTTAGACAAACTCCGGTCTAATCTCATTTAAAAGTGTCCGACTAGGAGCCGACCGGTTCCACTTGCGCGGAAAGCTTAGTGGGTCTCTATCTTCGTATTGTTCCACTCCTCTCTCTCTCTCTCGCACGCGCGCGCGCGCGATTATCTCTCGCGGAGATCGTCGCGACGCTACGCGGTGAAGGAAAAAATTGCGATTGTAAATTCTATCTTTGATATCCGCTCGAGAGCTTTAACTCGTTAACCCCGTGTTAAATCTTCTTCTCCTAATGGAAAATCGCAGCTACCGTTGCGATTTCGTCCGTTTCTGCTGTCCTACCCCGTGCTCCGGACCGAAATCTATTTATTCGGTATATAAACGATCGCGCCGGGCTAAGCGATGCCGGCGGGGAGAGGGAGGGAGAGTGGAAACTCCATTCGCGCCGCGACGCAAAAGGGGCGGAAATTTGCCTATTTGATTATCCTCGCGGATTACGCCCGAGTTGCTTGGACGATTTCGTACATCTGCAGCGCTTAAACCCCTTTCGGGCAAGATAGTCCGGGGAAGACGTTCTGGGAATAGAGCTGGAGAGACGAGAGCGAGAGAGGAGAGAACAGCGGTTCGCGAGTACTGCGCTAAGACAGATTTATCACGCCGCGGTAATAATTACCTTTTAAGAGCGCGGAGGATACCTTCGAGGTAATCGTGACCGAGGCAACCGAGTTCCTCCGTTGAAATAAGTTCGTGTATTTTGCACGCGACACCGTGCTTATGCGCCTCGTTGAGATAATGTAAACGCCGTTTGCTTTAATTTTAGATTAAACGGCTGACTGCGGGGCCCCGCGGTGAGTGGCACTCGCTAAACGATTATCTATCACAAGGTATTTTATATATTTTTCATACGTCGGTCCTTTGTATGGCGCGCGCGCGTTGTGTGTGTATGTGTGTGTCGAATATTCTTCTCACTATATGTGCCAGAGAAATCATTTTAACGAATCATTTCCTGTACTGCCGCAGTTATTCAGTCAATTTCTGCTTATTTTGGCAGAAAGAATAGGTATTTTTGCTAGAATAAAAGCACATATGTGCCTTTGTCCTAAATAAAAGGACATCGCAATCATATTTGCTACGTGCGCATGTCGATGTTTTGTCGAACACTTCTTTAGCGTGGAATCTAATCGCGTCAATTAAGAGAGCTTTTAACGGTATCGAATATTGCGGATAAAAGCATGCAATAATCTGCGGTTTCTGCATCGGTACTTTCCACATAGGTATATATACAAGTTTGTTCCTGAATCTGCACTTGTCGAGATTCCCTTGTTATTGTCGCTCACTACACGATTTTCTTGCATTGGTAAAAAGAAAAAAAAGATTCAAACAACGATTTCTTCAATAAACTAAAAAATTCTATTGTCACTCGCAGGTGTGTTTTAATATCGTTGCATTTAGCTTTCAGTATATTTTGATTATTATGCTTTCAACGGCGGAATTCCATCAAAAAAACAGAACGCTATTTTTTATTCAGATTTATGTTTTTCAAAAACATGAAAAATACTAAAATTGTTTAACACATATCTATGTATATAAATCATAAAAATAAATACAACATTTTTGTGTGTGTGTGTTTTTTTTTTTACAAAAAGATCAATCTTAAATTGGTCAAAGCATGAGATAAAAAAAATGACAATAGAGTTTCAGAAACATCTTGTATAACTGTAGAGCAGTACAACAGAGGCAGCTTTCGCCATTCGTTAAAATTCCTCCTATCATTGTTACGCAGCTCATTTTAGCAGAGCAAATAACGGCGTGGGATACAAGATTGCGCGATGTAAAATCAGTATATTCGTCCTAAATAAACTTCACGCGGTATCGTAAGTCGTAAAAATGATGAGTTTCACGACTTCTCGCGAGTAACGAGATGACGGACTATGTGCTTCCAATTAGAGTTTCGCGATAAAGCGGAAACAGATTCGGGGGGAAAAGAGCGGAATTCCGTTCCGTTGGAACGTTAGCGCGCGGAAAAGATAGAACGGAAAGGTATTTGGGTACACGACGTAACAATGAAGCTGTTCGACCCGTCGCTCGTCGTAGTGTCGAGCGTCGCGCGCGGAAGGAAGAAATTCGAGAAAAAGCGCGCGCGCGCGCGTGTTCACGCGCCCGCGCGCACGTATACTCGGGGGGGGGGAGGGGGGGATGGGAGAACGGGCCGACATTCCGAAGAGCTGTTCCTTTGTAATCCATCCCGGTTGACTGGGAGAAACGAGCAAGCTGCAGACGCGAGGCGGCTCCATTCGAAGCTACATCTTTTTTTTTTTCATCGGGGACGGTAAAACGACAGGCGCCTGGCGCATTCCGCGGATAGCGCGGATATTTAGTTTCATTCACTTGGTTGAGAAACTGCAAAAGGAGGTGAGATAAGAAAGGTAAACTTCGTGGCGCCTCAAAGGGTTTCGGGGCGACGAAAGTGCAGCGATTAAAAAAATAATTAATGACAAACAAGGGGCGCGTTCGGGGTATCTCGAATTGAATAATAATAAGTGATAGAGAATAATAATAAAAGCCGAAAAATCGTTAAGAGAAACGTTCGCGCTTATAATTACTAAGGTGGACTTAATTTTTCGCGAAACGATATTCGCGAATTATATATCTAGCAGCTTGACGAGCGTGCGAAAATACTAGACTCAGCTGTTCATTTCCAAGTATCGCTGCATCCCGCTGCCAGTGCCGTCTCCGGATAAATTCGCGGGCTTTACGCCCGCCTCGGCACGGCTGTGCTAATGCATTTTGCGTTTACATTAACGCCGATCCGCATAAATGGCAGCGCGGAGCTGTGAAAATATGAAAACCGTGAATCGTGACGTTAAGACGCGCGTTTTATCCGTAATGTAACTTCTGAGTTATCCCAACTGGTAAATTTGAAAAATTACAACGTGCGTGATCCGGTATTATTGCGTGATTAAAAAGAAAAGCGACAGTACGCTTCATTTCGCGCTGCTTGCATTCGCATTATTACGGGCAGATATATCGCTTGCGCGAAACAGCTAAGGAGACTTTCCTTATACATTAATTACAACTTAAAGACGGTCCTTCTTCGTTTTTACTTAATAAAAAAAAATTTAATTGCAAGCAATTGATTTATTTTTTCAGGAACAAATATCCGATTAATCAATCCTCCAATTATAAATATAACGTAAGATATCGTTTAAATTAAGCAGAAATTAAGCGAATATATTTTGCAGGCTCATTCATTCGAAATTCTACAATTTCGCAACCGCTTGTAAATATAAAGCGATGGTTTTACAAAAATAAATCCCTTTTGGTCTGCCTTTTTTTAATTGTCCGCAATAAAAACGAAATATTACATTCCAGAATATTCTGCACTAACACCCTTCCTGATGCATGCTATATTTCTACGCGCGTTTGCAGTTCAATAATCTTTGTTATAAAATCGGTAGGCAATATGTATCGAGACATCACGTCCATTAACACTTTAAGCCCGGCAGGTTTAACGCTTAACGCTTGATGCCTCATAAGCTCTACAGTAGCAGCTACTATATTACAATATGCAGTTGGTATGGAGGCTACCGCTAATACGAGAAATAACGATCATGTGGTAAGGGATTATTACATTTTTCACATTTTCGTGGTACTGCAACGTGTCCTTTCGTAAAAACATTGCGAAATTGTTCACGGGGGAATTGCTCGCGGTGGAATTTAAATGATTTATGATATATGATTACACCACCGTATACCGGAATTAAAGTATTAAATGCAAGGACACTCGATAAATATATCACTCTTCCAGAAATTTAGTAGGTATATATTTTTTTTATTAAAAATAAAAGGGAAATTAAATGAAAATCTGAGATGTTTTGATCAATTACACGTTTTTTCTTAGCGTAATAAAACACTTTTGTGTTTCCAGATCTTTTATTACTTCTTGAGTCTTACTCTCCCGTCATTTCGTTTCTCTTCCCTTTTGCGAAACTGTAAGAATGCAAAACAGCATTAAACCATTCCTGAACGAAATAAAACCAGCGAGGGAAGTGCCGGTGTAACTACGCGCTCGGCCTTGGCTTAAAAATGCCGTAACGTCCTCGAATACCTTTGCGAAACAACTCGGATCTCATTACTTCCGACGTGAGAGTTACTTAAACCGCGGCGCTCAAACATCGACTGAAAAATTCACAGGACTGAAAATTCGTTCGAGTGCAACCCATCGCTTTTACGAGCGGACGCGAAAATACGAGCGCAAATGTATACGTGCAAGCTCCCCTTTGTTCGCGTTTCCGACCATTAGCCATTTCATGTTTAGATAAGTAAACAATACCATTTTTGTTAGATGTTAAATTTCATATCAAACAAAATAAATATGTTTGTTTGAGTACGGTACATAATGGAATGAAAAGCGTATAATAAAAAAAAATTAACGCTAAAAAAATTTGTTTTGGCAAACCTTTTACTTGATCTTTTAATATGATTTTTTCGATTTTGATACGTTTCGACTGTGCAAAGAAATGATAAAAAAAAAACATTAAATCGGAAATCCGAATCGGATGCGAGTAAAAAGGAAGCAGGTATGCAGAAAAAAATCGTCAAAAGGGAAATGAAAGAGAGAGAGAGGGCTTTACAGAAAGTACTCGATGTGAAGTCCAAGAGCGCGCTATTGAAGTTGACCAAGTGGTCCATAGAGATGTATTTAATAGCGTTAAAACAGTAACTCAATTATCCATGGAGATCGAGGATTCCACAAGGCGGAAATTCTCGATTACCCTTCAGGTAACCCCGGGATTCCGGTGGGTACCTTTAAAGGGAAACCGCGTAACAGTTTCTTATACGTGGGATTCTAAGATCGTCGGGAATACCGCGCGCCGCGTCTTTGAGACTCGAAAATGACTTTCACCGTGGCGCCGACGTCCCTAAAAAGGGAACAAGACGCAAAAATAAGGAAAGGGAGCGAAAACCGAAAGCCGCGGAAAAGCCTATAAAAAGTGGTATTCCCCTTCCTCTCGCTCTCCCTCTCCCTCTCTCTCTCTCTCTCTCTCTCTCTATCTATCTATCTATCTATCTCACTCTCTCATTCACTGAAGAGATGTCTCAAGATGCTTTTCACGAAAAAGCGCGTCCTTCTTCTCATGTTCCTTTAAACGTAATCTAACGATTTTTCATTTTTCATTTTATAATCTGATAAACTCCATATATCCAACTAATATCTTTCTGTCGAAAAAAAATGGTATGGCCCCTAAAATAATATAATAAAAATTTTTAAATCTTTTATGTATCATAATTAAATATTATGTTACATAGATTTAATATTATTACATAAATTAAATATTATTTACATTATAATACATAGTTACAATTAAGAATTATGATACATATTTACAATTAGACATATTGAGAATCATAAGAGAAAAAAAAAGTAAAATAATGAATATTCACGAAAGTACTTCATTAAACGATGATTAAAAATTTATGTGAAAAAATTGCGATATATTTTCTATATGAAAATAATTAAATTTAAAAAATTGTCAGAATTCATTTTATTCTCAGTGTAATTATAGATACCGCGATGAATTTCCATTTATTAATTTATAGTAAATTAAGAGAAAATTAATTTGTAAATTAATATCGTATAATATTTAAATATATCGATTGACATCGACATATTTAAATAATTATATATATGGTGTTTCCCATAGCTTATATAATAGTGAATTAAAGCTCGCTTTACGGCAACCAACGCGTTCGTGATCTAAATCATAAAATAAATTTTAAATATTTTCTTAAATATAAATCAGATTAAATAAAAATTAATTTCGACCATTTAAAGCAATATAGTACGTTTGTTTGATCTACAAGTAATTTTGCTCACACTTAAATAACTTACATTCTTATCAAGTAAGGCGGTACAAACAGAACAAATCGCCCCGTCGCGCGTCAGGAAGAGCGATTCGAAGTTATTTTTTAAACGCACTTATACGTCCTTCCAGCGTTTTGTTGAAATTTGTCACTTGTCTCAAATGGAAGTCTCAAACGTCCCGAGACAAAACTTCGCGTAAAGCGTTTTGCGAGCGGTCTATGTCGCCGAGCGTTATTCTGGAGAAGACAAACAGGACGCTGGAACGGCGAGTTTGTAGCGGGCTACATAGAGAACGGCTGGAGACCAGAGGTCTTCTTGGAAGCCGTGGTTTTCCCGCGATTTCTCTCCCAGCACCGCGAAAGCTCCAAAACTAAACTCCACGAGAGAAAGAGAGAGAGAGAGAGAGAGAGAGAGAGAAATGTAAAGATGGAAATAAAGCCACACATTTTGTACATTAATACTTTGAACGACGTCACTGATGAATCACGAGCGTGTTAAATAACGCAGTACATCAATTTTTTCTTTTCGAGTAAACATCTGTTCACGTTCGCTCTCGTTAGAAACATGAAGGACACGATGAACGGTGGAACAAAAGCGGGAAGAGAAAATCGCGAGACCTGGTTGTAGCCTCCGTAAGCTCCGCGGCATCCTTCTATAGTAATGTAGCAACTTGTTACAATTATGAGAAAAGGTGAGCTAATGCTTAAAAGTTTAATATTAAAAGTTGGACGCAGCTGCATCGCGCGCGCGCACACGCCGACAAGCTGATCTGGGGTGGGAGGGGAAAAAAAGGGTACTCCGAGGAGAGCAACTCGAGCACGGTCGCGACCACCCTCGCTAACCGCCGGAAGCCAAGTATCGATGTACCTTAAGCATCCCTTGACCCTTACATATCCAAGGCGAAGATACACTGATATCCCTTTCGTACGAGCATCTGCACTCCGTTTTATCGACGTTATCGAGTGGATATCCGTTCAAAGGAAAGATCGCCGTGACAGGGGGAGGATGAAGGACAAGCGCGGAATGTGGGGGGAGGGATGGGGGAAGGAGAGGACAAAGTTGGCACGGCAATAGCACGAGGCCCCCGTGGCGGCTATAATAACCGGCTCGATATCGGGAGCAAGAGAGAGAGAGAGAGAGAGAGAGAGAGAGAGAGAGAGGCAGGCGTCGTCGATACTCCGCGAGGAAGCGTATACACCTCCAAGACGAGCGCGCGTCTTCTAAACGCATCTCAAAACAAGATTTACTCCCATTCAGAGGGCGCGGAGCGTCTAACACTCCGTTTGCTCGAGGATCGAGTGAGCGTGGGTATCGGTTTGAAGACTATCGCATCCGATAGAGGAACGGAGGAGAGCGCGGAGACGAGCGAGAAGAGATGGGAAAGATGCGCCGCACGCGCCGTCCACGTCTCTGTGTGCTGGCTGCTGCTGCTGCTGCTGCTGCTGCTGATGATGATGCTGCTGCCGCTGCCGCTGCCGCTGCTGCTGCGGCGCGATGGAGGAGAGCGCGAGCGAGGGTGCGCGAGACACGGGAGTGAGGAGATGAAGCTTTCGGGGGTGGTCGGGTTGCCATGGCAGCTACCCCGGCCGGGCAGCAGCAGACCCCAGTCTTGCCGCGGCGGTCGCCGAGTGCGCGACGGGCTCCGTTTTCCTTTTTCCCTCGCGCGTTCTCGCTGCTCTTTTTTGTCCGCGCCGCTCCGTGAACCGCGGCGCGACCTCTCTCCGCGCGCACCGTGTGTGACACACACTCCGATACGCGGCCGCGTATCGTACTCGTTTCTTTGGTGAAAAAGTCCAGCGCATTCCCCCCTGGTGCGCCGCGCGGGGATCTCAGTGAGTTAGCGGAGTTGACGGACGTCGCACAACGTCGATCCGGATCGTTCGCCGCGACAGAAATGTAATGCTCCCGCAGTTTGCGTAAAAAAAAACCTCCGTTAACGACGAAAGCTCTTTCTCTCTTTTTTTCTCTTTCGAGCCTGATGGTCCTTCCCGAAAGTTCCGCCTTCCGTATAGCTTCCCCCGAAAATCTCCCTTATGTTAACTTTTCGGAAACACCTTCGGAACACCTCGCTTCCCGATCTCGTACACGCGGTGCTCGATCCTCGTACGTGGATCCCCCGATAGATTTTCTCGCCAGCGGGATATTCTACCTCTTGCCTTTTTTTTACTTCCGTCTGTTAGTATCCGCTAAATATGCGATTACGGAAAAATTGAGAAGTTTTCACGAAAAATTCCAAGATTTCGACAAACTTCGAACAAATCATCCGTTTCTATCGGAATACGATATGAAGAAATAGCGTATTACATTATATCATATTAGAAGAACATTTCTCATAATCTACGCGTAATATTGCAGATTTATTGTCAATATAAATAATGCCCCGCTGTATAATTGTTCTACTGTAATATAAATTATGCGGCATCAATCCGCATAATTCTTGCACGTAATATATTTACCCGCCGTAATAAAACAGCATGATAGTTTTTATATTATATTACGCGATATAATACGCGCGACACGTAAACAATTAAACGCCGGTAAAACCATTTAGATTCAATCATTTTCATGACGTCTCTCCGAAACGCCGCTTAATAAAACCAAATTTATATGATAATGCAAACAATTAAAATGTAAACTATACATAAAGTTCATCGCAATTCAGAGAGAAGTGTTTAAAGCCGCGCGTAATATACCTTGGCGCGTAATAGCGAAACCAGATTTACATCGTAATGTAGGTATAGTTGAAACGTAGCTGATATATTAATTAATCACAGGGTCGTTTCGCGTAGATCATCGTTCCGACGGAATACAGTCCGAATGATATCACGTCGCCCGGTAATTCTCTCTCGACCGCGCGGAGATATAGAGAGAAAGAGAGAGAGAGAGAGAGAGAGAGAGAGAGAGAGAGAGAGAGTGTCTCCGAGAAACACTCGGCGCGTAATACCCGTCGGTTCACAGTAAAACCAAATTTACATCGTAGCGCATAGCTAATGCACGGTTACCGCGGTCGGGGTCTCACGGTGTGTGTGTGTGTGTGTGTGTGTGTGTGTGTGTGTGTGTGTGTGTGTGTGTGTGTGTGTGTGTGTATGTGTGTGTGTTGCGTGTGCGTGTGCGTGTGTGTGGATTCAGCCCTCGACGGTCCGTGTCTTAGCCGCGCCGGTATTTGTCGAATGCGGCGGTGACCTACTCTTATCTTCCCATTTTCCCTCCGTTGCGGCGGAGTCCGGATGAAAGTTTACCGCGACGCGCGCGGTGAATTTCAGATACCCCTTCTCGGCATCTCGAAAGTAATCCACATGATATTTCGATATTAATCTCACGCGCGCGCGCGCGCGCGCGGACATTATTCCCGCCGCCGCGCGCGTGAAATTAAATTCGCGAGATAGAGTCACACGAATCGCATCACAATGATCGGAGATCCGCTTTCCTCGCGTTTTCTCCCATCTCGGGCGGAAACGCGCAATCCTTTCGATCAAGTAACGATGCTCGCGACGATCTCTCTCTCTCTCTCTCTCTCTCTCTCTCTCTTTCTCTGTCTCTCGCACGCGCGCGCGAGCCGGGCAACGGCCGGCCGAAATGAACTCTCCTGACAAACGTCAACATTTACTTACAACTCGGATATTGCGCGCCGATGCGCAGCCAGTGATCTAATTTTTCGAGATGAATCTCATCAAACTCGAAACACTTCCTTCACTCTCGCAATCTTACCTCTCCGATATTGTTGACTTGCCGAGCAAATAAAGGAAAATAAACTATTTGAGGGACAACATCCGTTCGCAATTGGGTCTCGAGTTACAAGGGAGACAATCACTTCAAATATGTTTACAAGAGAATATCAACTCTGTTTCAATTTGTTATTGACAAATTTGCTACTTATTTATGTGATGGAAAATATCGTGTTTATTAATTACTTGAATATTCGAAAAAAAAAATATATATATATATAAGTGGTAGACAAATGTTGGATCTGAAATGAATAACTCAAAATAGAGACGTTATGAAAATTTTACGCCTTTCATGACGCGATAAAATAAACGCTCACCGGACGTTCGCCTAATTGATTAATTGATTAATTCCGATCAAATGGCGTTGCGTTAGTGTAATTAAAAATACGCCGTGCTCTCTGACATTAATTTATATTAATACGTACATTATAAACGATGCATCGAAATAGCGTCCGTTTTGCGATTCCGTTTTCATTCCACTGCCAGTATTTCGCATATGAATATTTTGTCGATAGTTTATGACATAAATATTGCAGCAAAATTAATAGTCGACTCATTTATCCGTGTCGGCGAACGCGCGAACCGTTATAATACCGAATTCTTGAAGCTCTGCGTGTGGAAAGAGAGAAACGTGAATTAATCCAAGAAAATCTATCTTGGAAAGCACGAGATTATGTCAAACACGCGCGCGAAGTAGGTATTGCGTAAAAAAAAATGTAACCATGCCCTCCGCCCAGCACCTCCCACGTTAACGACCCAAGTTACGAAAAACGTCTGTAGTAATAGACCTTTCTCTTTAAGGAAAAATGCTCCAAAAGAAATTTTTATAATACCGAGGCCGGACGTACGAGCAGTAAATTCGTTAGCATTCAATATAACTGACGTTCAAAGCTTTGCGGAACTTCTATTGAAAATAATTCGAAAAAAAAAGCGCAGCGACGACAGTCCCCCCATATTCCCGCGTGTAGAGTTCGCGAGTATAATTTTCTACGGTAAATCCCTACGTGGATTTACCGCCGTGATACGTTCGCCGATGTCAATCAATGAAATTTTTATCCACCCCGAGATATGCTCTCGAGCGATAATTTTCAATATGTTTCCAATCGTCGATATCTGTGTTCAATTGCATTTGCACGACTCGACGTGACGCCGCGTCATGAACGCTTGCGTAATCGTAACTGGGGAAAAAGTATTGTCTACTCCAATCAATCTGGATTTACTTCGTCAAGGTAAATTTAGGTCGCGGAAAGGGCTCTCTCAATTGAATCTCGACACGGACTGCAGTTGCAGTCGTTGATTACGATCGCGAATCGCGTCGTTAAGTTTTCCAACTCTGTTGCAATTTACTTCGCGAATTTATTTACATTCGGGGGGGCGTGTACAAAAGAATATATTCCCCGTTCCGAGTTATCGATCGCACTGCACAAATGGAGAAATATTGTTGCCGAAGAAAGAACGAGAAGATTCGTCCGAAACGATGAAGGAACTTTAATTTTTAATGCATCTTGTGTATTAACTTTCATGCTTCTTGCATTGTCAATGCAACAGCTTTCTAATCATGTGTACACAACTACATACGTTGCTATTCGTTCGACAAAAGAATCGCGATTCAGCGTGCAAAGAGCCAGATGCTCGTGAACATTTGTGTGACACAGGGGAAATACAGGGAAAAAAAAAACTGGTCGAATATTCTTTTACATAATATCTGAAATGCAAACAAGACGAGCGAATAATTTCCTCGCTAGTTGCACGCGTTAAATTTATTGCATCAGATTTGTTGCTAGGTTTTAATGTGTTCTGTTAATGCAGATATATACATATATTGCCTCTCGTAAAAATTCTGCAAAATATCTGAATTTCTAATATAACTGTGGAACTCGCGGCGTTAATATTGATAATATTAATTCTAATATAAGTCATTGAAAAAATACGACTGACGTGTCGCGGCTGCTTAAATCATTTCGCAAAAATATTTGATCCGCTAACACGGAAAAATCGACTCGCGGTGTCGTATTTGTGCAAAGTGCTCCCGTGATTCCGTTACTCTTTCCCATCCCGCGTAGATTGACGACCTCGTCGGCGGCTCGCAAAGGATGGGTGAGAGATATATTTTACCTCAAGACAAATTAGAGAATAAAGAGCGAATTCCGCGCGTGGCGCGAGCGCCCGCCAGATATCGCCGAAGCTCGTTTTGAGCACGCTCGAGAATTTAATTGCTAGCGTTCTTAGGATTCCCGGCGGAAGTTTCTTTTCTATGCCGCACTACACGTCTTCATCCCACCGATCGTTGGGATCCCCTGCACTAACAAGTTCGCGATTCTATCCTCGTGCTAAACTTCCTGCCATTACTTGCCCAATTTTTCCTTTCTTTTCGTGTATAAATCTTACTGCCAATAATCTATCTTTATACGTACTTACTCCACTTACTCTACTTTCGTACAAAAATAATATATAAAACAATAATCTATAAAGAGAAACGTCATTTTTTGGGGACATAATCTCATATAGTATATGAGAAATTCTAAATACATATTTCGAGACGTAGATCGGCAAAGTCAGACGGATTAAACGGTTAGATTAGCGATCTTTACGTATATGTTTCCTGTGTTTGTTTTCGTAGTTCGAATAATAACAATACGAGAGTCAGTCGCTCTTGAACGTTGAGAGAAACGCGAAGCTCCGACGCGTATACCTACACTCTGGAAAATCCGATACTCATTAATTTGCAATAACTTATTATTAATAAATTACATTATACTATAATTATGCGTTACAGAGGTCTTCTCGCAGTAGAAGATCACGTTTCTATATGATGAGTTTTTCCATGCTATCTTTTTTTATGTGCGTAGAAGAGACTAAATTAAATAATTATTTAATTAATACTGCATCTGTGTGGAAAAATATTTTCTATTGTTTCCTGAATTAGCTTTCTCTAAATGTATATTGTAAACTTTAGTGAAAAAAAAAATTACTATTAATTTTTTCTCTCTTTCTCTTTCTCTCTCCCTCCTCCTGCTTTGTTTCTCTTTTGTCCGTAGCGCGAAATTTTAATTCGTCTCTCTATCGGATCAACGACATCCCGCTCGTGCACCGTGTATGAATATTGCATAAACGCGACGCGCAATTTTCCCGGTACATCGTCGGATTGACAAATTTACCGCGAACGCGTCGGTCGGTGGAACTTTGCGGAGTGGACACCTCGTTAAAGATCGCTATGCAACTCGGTTAGCTCGGTTAGGAAGCTACACCCGATTTTCTCTATCGCGGATAGATAAGCGGTCGAGCGTAATTTTCAGAATTGAGAGATGCCCCTAGTTCAGGGAATGCTTCAGTATTTTGGTATTAATTTCATGCAGCTTTGAATATTTAAAACAACAAAAACATAATTAACGATATAATTAAAACACAGAAGTTTCAAACATTATTCAATCATTAAAATTTCTTCTCATATTATTAAATAATTATTTACTAGTATAAAATACAGATTTTTTTCGGAAATAATTGATTTAGAAGACATTAAAGGAGTTAACTATATGTACAGAATACATTTTTTATAAATACTAAAAAATAATTTTATTTTCTTACGAATAGTTATAAATAAATAGTTTAAAAAAGAATGTTCAAACTTTTCTAATATCGCTGGCGTTGTATTCTTAATGTTTTTACTATCTTTTATCTTAACAATAAGTCTTCTCTCACGTTATTGCAAGCCATATGAATTTTTTTGATTTAGGAAAACGGGCGAAGCATCGAAAGTAGAAATTAAATTTTTTCAGAATTCGTAAACTTTATAGAATGAACTACGAAAAGAGAAGTGAAAGCAGGGAAAGTAGAAAACATTGCGCATCTTCCCTCCGTCTTTTTAAAAGGCCTTGTTCTTTATTTAATTTCTCTTGAAGAATATCGTGAGAATTGCACCTGCTCCCTTTCTCTCTTTCCTTCTTTCAGTGATAATAAATCTTCGTGACTATACTCTCGTTGGAACTCAGTACCAGAAATTCTTCAAATCCACAACCTTCTTGTTACCGCGCCCACAACGATTTGTGGATGAAAAAGACAAAACACGAGCGGGAAAATAAAATGATGCATGAAACCGGTATGCGAAGAATTAATTCTTCGCACATTATTACACACTGTCATATCTCTACTTAATTCTCGAATCTTTGCAACAAAATCAGAGATCAATATATCCAACTACGACATCTCATTCTTTTTACGACAGATTCAACAGAACGATGATGAGACATTTTACCGTGATGTAAAATATGTACCTACGTATCTCTCTAATACTCTGTAATAATCTCTTGTATATATAACGTACTGTATCGTGTACTATCACTTGCAAATTGATATAACGTAATATTGTAGAATAAAAATTAAAGACCTCCAACTATAACACAACTACGCAAAATTCGCTTCATTAACTTCATCAGCTTCCTCGAACGAAACGAGCGAAACATCTTTGTCCCCGGCAAAATTCATACAACTTATATTAGAGTTAATGCCCGTCGCGAAGTTTCCATTCAATCCAAATATTATGTAATCAAATAAGATTTGAAACAATCTAACTAGGTGCGTATTTCTAACTATGACAACACTTACGGAGCTTATACGCTCGGGAAGTCGTCGGGCGAGATAGGTATATACGGTAGCGGCGGCGGCGGCACCGTCGAGAGAGTTGTCTCTCACCCGGCTCTTTTATTATTATTATTATTATCATCCTCATCCTTCCGCGAGATATCGCACGCATTCGTTCGCGCGGCCGGGCGGGAGGGAGGGAGCTTATTTGTTATTCAAAGAACGTCGTAGGAAGAAATGCAAATGCTACCCCCGGCTGGGGGTTTCAACGCTTTCTACGCGCACCCCCGTCACGGCTTCACATTTTCCCGCGCGCGTCACACGTATATCCCATCTCCTTTCCTCACGTCGCAACCAGTTGATTCGCCGTTTCGCTTTTTCCGACAGTTTCACGATGGGAAATTGAAAGCCTGGGCGTAAGAACCAAACAAGCCCACTTTTTTTTTCACCGCGCGGCGCGTCACTTGGTAATCGATGAGCAGTGACGAGAATGATATTCCCGGCCAACGGTATTCAGAAAATATAATCGCCTATATTCTTATTTGTTATTCAAGCAGATGCGAGGTAAAATAGCACTTTTTTTGTGATCAGACTAATTGATTATCAGTATTGTTTAATTGTCAGAGACGAAGATAATATTAGACGTAGACTAGAATAATAATGACAAAAAATATAGTTTCTATCTCAGTCGATTTAATTAATAATGACTCGTCAATCTCTTGCGAGCAAGATCGAAATCTTTGTAATACGTGAAGGAAAGCGAAGCGAAGGAGAAGATAAAAATAGAAAAAAAAAGTGATCCGAACACGCGTGGTTTCTGCAGCAATCGAATCGCGTTGTAAACGTTGTCGCGGCATTTTCGGTATTCGCCTCTCAATGGAATACGGTGAAATGCTCGATAAAATTTCAAAATGTCTCGGACAGCTTCTTGGCTCTCTCATAAGGTTTGAAAAAGTGGACTCTCGCTGCGACTGGCTCTCTCTGGCAGGGGCTTGAATTCCCATTTAACACGCCTCTCCCCTTTCAAGCACCAGGCGTCCCTTTCCCCTTCGGCTCGTATTCTCGTTTTACATCCGGCGCTAAACGTGACCGTTTGATTCTCATCTCGTGACCGCAAACGCAATCTTCGTATTCATATGCAAAACTAAGGATCGCGGAATAATCATGCTCATCGCAAAATATGGGACGCGAGTATGTTGATGAAGAAAGCTGATCGATAGATTTAAAGCTCTTAATGTTCACCAAATCTCAAATAATTATTTTTTAAATAATGAAAAATAAATATTCGACGATTCTGACAGCCGCCTTTATCGGGCAAAGTTACATTTACATAGTGCCTAACGTGGATTGATAATTTTATTACACACGACATTAAAACCCAGCAAGAGAGCTTGTAATTACGCAAAAGCGGATTAACTTCGAATAATATCGATACGCGAACAAATGATAATTTAATATATCTGTCCGTTATAAAATTACTACGCACACACAGTTCGAAATGTTCGATTAGAATATGAAGAATTCGAAATGATAGCGCGTGACTCGCTTAAAGTCACCGGGGTTACATTAAATCTCGAGATTTTCGAAACGGAGTTTGAATATCAATGGCGCGCGAGCTCTCTGGCGTCGCATGCGAGATTAAAACAGGGAGAGTCAGCGACGAGAGAGAGAGAGAGAGAGCCGGGCATTTTATTCGGCTGTAAACTTCACCGGCCGCGCAGATATCGGCGATGTAATTATTAATTTAATTAAGTCGCGCGCGACCGAGTGGTCGGCGCGATTCATTGCGGGAGGCCCCAATGCTCCTCGCGAATCACCCAGGAAATCTTCGCGAGATTCCCAGCTCTTTCCTCGCTGTCTATCGCGAGGAAATCTCTAAATGCAATCGCGCTTTTTATAGATTTTCGATAATTAAGGTTGTACAGAGAGAGAAAGAGAGAGAGAGAGAGAGAGAGAGAGAGAGAACGTGCGACGCACGGCGGAACCGTCGTGAAAACCCGGCAAATGATGCACATTGTTTGTGTGTCATTCGATTTACGGTGTGTAAACGACGTAAGCGAGAAGCGACGACCTACTTAGTATGTATTCGCCGGGAGTAATCGAGAAGGCGACGACTGCAGTTACTACATAAGAGGAAGCATCCCCGCTTTGCACTTTCGCGCGTGCGATAGATCGTTTTCTGTATGTAAATCGTATAACGATACATCATGGTGAACATACACTTTCGATTTTAACCCTGAAATGCAGCGGCCCTTTGATTGAGAGCGATTAAATTATATTTCGTCCTCCCCTCCCGTTACTCTCTCCCCCTCTCTATCGTTCGCTTCCTTTCTCGTTCATTCAATTTCATATAACGAATAAAGGAATGGCCATATCCTGAGATTACAGAGGCAAGGGAAAGAACAATCGATCTGGAAATAAGGTCTCTATCGGTTTTCTTTTTAATTTAATTATTGTGGAAACATATCGAGAATTGTGTTGCGCAGCCCCTCCCGACTCCGAGAGCCTGGATGCTGACTCGAACGAAGCAAGCCCGCGATTGAGAAAGGCTACATAAAAGTTGAAAATAAACGTCGTGGAGAATAACGGTTGTTGTATTGCGCAATACAACAATCGATTCGAATCGCGCCTCTGTCAAAGTGAATCGCCCCCCTCCCGCGGCTAAACTCGCTTCCGATCAAACTGCGTTACGAATACAATGCAGCATTTCTAGAGCCGTCCAAGCTTGTTACCGAATAAATCGTTATCTTGTAATTGCCGCGTACAATGGCTAAACACGTCTATTATTCGCTCACCCTTGTGCTCCTGCATCTGCTAGAAAATATACGTTATCCACGAATATGCTGCGGACTTTCGCTGCGCAAATTGGCTCGTTTCATTACGCGTTTATCGGGCGATATTTATTAAAGTCCCTTCCTTTACTGGGACGTGCTGCATAATTAGGCGCGAAAAAAATAAATTGGACCTCGCTTTTGTTCTTGAAATATTTATTAAAATTCTGGTAATTTAAAAATCATTTAAATTATTCGAAAAGCTTATTTTGTCCAATTGCGTATAATAAACGTCATTTAAAATATAATTCAATAAAGAAGTGGAATATACAAACGTTGTCATGTCTTTATAAAATAAATATTTACCGAAACGCATAAAAAGGAAGTCAATATCCTTTGCATTTGGAAAGCAATTTCCTAGTCGAGCCATGATAACCAGTAATAATCCTCCAGCGCGAATCTAATCGAGGGGAGTTCGTGAAACATTTCTCGCGCGCGCAAGTACCTTCCAGATGATCATCATGAAGGAGATATTGAGATTGTGCAGTTGGTCCATTTGCTCATACAAAGCAACAACCGTCGCGCTTTGTCTTCCAGCGAATCGCGGCAAAGGAAGATATTCCGAGCTAATCCCCCGCTCGTAATTCATAATTTCGCGAGAGAGAGAGAGAGAGAGAGAGAGAGAGAAAGAGAGAATCGGAAACGCCCGACAAACATTTATTTCAGAATCCAATTCGCAGCAGCTTGATAATCAACTGTCAAAGAACTAGGCTACGTAAAATAAATTGCGCTACGGTTTACTTAACAAAATTGTGAATCTGCTCCTACGAGATACTAGCTCCGGCACTACCCTCCCCTCCGCCCCGTCATCTCTCGGATAATCCCACCACTTTGGGGACGATCAGTGGCAAGGCTTCACGTGTGTGCACAAGTTATTGTTTCAAATACGTATACGCTCAGCGCGGGATTACGACAGCGGATGATTCGACCTACTTTTGACGGATGCATGCGAGGGGGCAATAGTTTAAAATCGACCGAGGCGACTCGCGACTCTCCTGTTCTTGCCCGACGAGAGTCAGTCCCGGGTGACTCTCGATCCGTTCGAGTCGAGGATCGCGCGAAATGAGAGGCACGTTGTGCCTTGCTTTTAGCTCCGCCGGCACCCGGCGGCGATAAAACTCCCCCTCCCGGGGCGCGGCGCCCGGCGGCGCGGAAACACTTAAACGAGGCTCTTCAATTTACCTTTGGCGAATCGCTCGATTCCCACGGCGTGCTATAAACAAGTTTCCGCGCCTACCTCGGCTCGCCCCTATAGGCGCGCGCGCGGCGGCGCGACGCGCGCGCGAGAGCGAGAGTATCCCGCGGGGGAGCTTCATCCAGCTCCCGAGATATCGCGTGTCCTTTGAAGGTGGCACCCGGCATCGCGGAAAGGGATAGAAATTTTCGCTCGGATATGCACCTGTATTGCGCGGCCCTGAAATCCCGCGGCTTTGCAATTGCGGCGATACGATCGTGACCCCGGCGCGGCGCGGCGGCGGTCCTAAAAGCGGCGTCCGCGAAGGGTAAACCGCTCTGACCAAAATTTTGTACACTAATTCCATAATACACGGATATTGGATACCAACTACCGCAAGTAACACGCAATTAAATCGTTAATGATCGCCTATTGCTAAACTTATACGTGACTTTCAAATTTCAAATAACTCGTTCTTAAAGTTAAAGGCTTTAAAAACCTTGGGATCTGTATTTACGATAGATATATAATATAAAATCTGTGTATTATTAACATATATACGTAAAAATTCAAACATTTCTAGATTTCTTAAAGCAGTGCTTTTCGAGAAAAAAAAACGTATAGTTACCAGGAGGATATAACTCCGTAGCGATTCGATTTAAAAAAAAAAAGTCACGAAACTCGTCTGAATCTTTCGCGATGTAAGTTTTTGTACCAAACTGTATAAGCAAGAAATTTTAATCGAAGGGACGCCTCTCTATCCCTCTGTTCTGTTCACAACTTTTTAATTTTCCACTTTATATGACTTGGTGACTGAGCCATAAATTAAAATTACTTTCAGAGAGAAAGTTTACTGAAAATTGACTTGAAGGATGTAGTTCCTTTTTTGTTATCTACATATACGCTCTTGAGGAAGATATAACACGTCGTCCCCCTTAATTCTTAACTGTTTATTTTAGAAATTGTCGACGCCGCGATATTGAAAACTTTCCTCCTAGTTTAGTCGTTACCGGATTTTTTGGGCTCGGAAAAAATGTGCAATCTAAGACGCCGTATATGGGGGAAAGAGAGAGCGAAAGATACGCCGTCTATAATGTACTTAATTCCTTCTTGCGACCGATAATATCATTCGCATCGTTTCGCCGAGATCGATTTTCCGGGATGATGAAAATGCTCGGGACGGCTTTTCATCACGAGCCAAGAGTTCGCTAGCAGTGTTCCGGACGTATCACGTTATACATCGGAGATTAGACTAAACAAAGGACACTGAAGATTGAAAAATTACGGGGGCCGATAGCGGCCCCCCTCCCATTGAACTTTTTGTTCAAAGAAACATTAATTATCTCGCGAAATTCACATCGCAGAATTTTACATGCGATATCCCGTTAATTATTTCTATTGGTTTCACGGTGAATTCTTGTAACTATCTTAACTTACCCCCGAACTTTGTCTTCATTCGCGAGACTTTCATTAATCATACGGGGAAAAACAAATTTTTCGCAGCGTGTGAAGTAAGACGGAATCGTGACGTTTATAGTTAACGCACGTCTTGCACTTGGCGCATAAAATATGATACGAATTTACTTCGCGCTCTAACGTACTATCGACTTCCCGCTTTATAAAATTCATTTACGAAACTTCACTCGATACCCGTATGTAAAACGTTGTTCCATAATCTCCATCTACGTTCCATCCCACGACGTTAAATCGAGAACACTTTGATCTCTTGCGAGTTACTCAAGCCTATAATTATTTTCAAACTTGTCATCGTTACTTAGCGAGTAGGATACTTTACTTAAGTAAAGACCACATGTTGTTGAATAAAATCGCGAGTGCACGCGAGTGTTACTGTTAAATAATTCAATTTTTCGCCAACGTTGGCGAAAGTACAGAGTATCTTATACGATAAATTGCCATAAACATTTGTAAGTTAAAAAGTCACACGATAAGTGTGTAAAACACTTTTCACGCATAATTTTACTTTAATATTATAAATTATGCTTTTATATTCGCAATTTTATTGCCTAGAATTAAAAAAGAGTTTAACGGCAGAAAAAAAGTGGGGAATGTTTTTGAAATTTTTGTTTTACTCTTATCCCGACGACGCCAAAAAAGGGGTAAAACAGGTAGACAGTTTGCGACGCAGGTTTTTTTCCTCGCGAACGGTTTAATCTACTTCGGCGGTACATTAAACGTGCTTTAAAGTGGCAAGCGCTAAATAGATACCGATTATAGACAGTATTATCTAATTACGCGATTATTGAACAGCGTGTGCAAAGGGATCCTGTCTCTACTGAAGTTGGGGCTAAAGTTGGGGCAGTTTGCGAACCGCAGGCTTTGAAGTTATCTCGACCCACTAAAATATCGCCAGATGCTGCACGGGAGAGTTCCAAATTTTTCGTGGAAAGCACTATTAACGCATATCTCGCATGAAGAGAGCGATGTAATAAGAGAGAGAGAGCCTTGATAAAGACCAGATAATGAATTCTATTCACGAGCGCGTATATAAAACATTAAAATCTAATTGATTCGTTTTTTCAAACAGATTTCCTCGCTTTCTACGCGGGCTTTAATTCGTGAAATTTATTAAAAAAATATATATATCAAGTCACATTTAAAATAAATTCTATATAAACCGCGAATTTTTGTTTTATTTCTGTTTTGAATATCATAATACTCGGTATAGAGCGATACGAGGATTAATAGCGATTTTCCAACAGAGGGGGACTTATCGTGTCGCGAGCACGCGGCTCTCCCATGCGCTTCGTCTTCTGACGTGCTCAGTCGAGGAAAGAAGAACCGCGAAAGGAGAAAAACGCCGCGGTGCCGCGGACAAGACGGAGGAATCGGGTGGAAACTCCCGAGCTCTTGAGGAAATGGCCTACAGACCTTACCGCAACCCGCTTAAGCGCGACTATACGACGATATATTTCACGCAAGAAACTCAGAGCTCGTTAGCACGTGGAAATCGCGGGAAAATCCGCGTACGTCCGCGAGCTCTCTCTGTCTCCCTCTCTCTCTCCTTTGTGCGACTTGCGGAAAGCCGAGTGGAATTTGCACGACAAGCGTGAACTCCTTCAGCCGAATAGCGTAATAGTATTGTTAAAATTAGGAAGCGCAAGAAAATCCAGAGAGAAATATTAAAATAGGAAAAGCTAAAAATATCCATTACGTGAGATATAAATTTAGAGATTCGAGCATGCAACTCCGACATCTAAATATCGGATTTCGCGAATTAATTAATTTTTACGATTAATATTAAATTAATATTAAATAAAAACTTTGAATTTCTCGGAGATTTTAATCCAGGTTGTAAGTTTTTTTTAAATAAAATAAATCGCATTCCGCGAAGTTGAAAGATATAGTCTCCGTAATCGTGAGAGAGCAAAAATATGGACGTCCAGGGAGATTCGCGACGACTGTGCAAACGAGAGGAAATTGTTCCAAAAATTCTGACGAGATTTTCGCGAGAAATCTGTATGTCTGTCTCTCTCGCGCGCGCGCGGAAACGGCCGCGCGCAGTTTCAACGTCTGTCGATATCGCGTAATAGACTGTTGCCAGGTGTACTGAAAGACGGAATGGGAAAACGCTCAAAAGTAAATACGTTCATTCTGGGAACAGTGAATCGTCGCATTGTCGAGTGTACACCGTCTCGCGTACACGCGAAGTTCACGCGCGCACAACTGGCGACGCCCTCGCAGGCATCGCACGCATTGTGCGTCTTCCCCCCCCCCCCGCCCAACGAGTCATCGTCTCGCGTCGCGCAAACTTATCCAATTACTAATAAAACTTAACGACATCTAATTAACGAGTAAACGCCGTCAAATTGTTACGACAAGAAGCGGCGGATGTGTATACAAATGTAAGCGTATATGTTTCCAAAATATATTCTAACAAGGAAAGGAAAACGAATTTCTTGTGATACAAAATACGATTAAATTCAAGTTACTATGTTCGCTGCTTTTTGCTCTTTGTGAAAAAGTGAATCAGTGGAATTACCACTGATTTTCAGTGTATATCATTTTCAGCGACACGCTTAGAGAACAGTGAGTGTTTCAATGTTCTTTTAGTGATAATATACTGATTCATACAGTGAATTTCTCTGTCAAATAGTTTTGAGAATTGAAATTCATTGAGTTTCAGTGATATTCACTGTTTCAATCAGTATATTATCACTGAAAGAACATTGAAATATTAACTGATTATCACAGTTCTAAGTACGCCACTGGAAAATGATATACACTGCAAATTAGTGATAATTCCACTGATTCACTTTTAGAGAGTAAATTTTCATTATAGAGCTTGTAAAATTTGAATATGATAATCCCAATAAATACAAACTGACACTAATATAACATCAATATTAAAATGTTACACTCAGTAATATAATTGTTACAGGAATAATTTAGAATAAAATAATTGTTACATAACATACGGTGCTATCTTATATTTATATTATTGAATCTGACATTTTAACATCAATCGCGATGTTATGTTACTATTACTTGATATTTACTGGGAAATAAGTAATATCAATCTCTATTCCTATAATCTTCACTCGAAACTGAAAGTCTGAAAATGTTATTGTTTTTGATCGGGATGCGTAGATATCGGGCTAAGTAATTCTGTTACAGACAAATATACAGGCTAAACTTGCTCGCTGTGCGTTATTGTCGCAAATCCCTCATACGACACGCCGCGATGAAGTCGCCACTCGGCGAATATCGATTCCGGTGCCGTCGTTCTTCCGCTCGCCGAATTCAAGTGTGACCTCTTCTTCGTCTTCTTGAATCTTTTTCTTCCTTCTTGTCTTTCTCTCCAGGCATCCATCTTGCTTTACTGCCGGCGTTCTCTCCTGATCTTCCGCGTCTCTTCTCGGCGATTTATCGCTCCGCTCGATAGGTCGTCACGGCTCGATCGTTCTGTTAAATGTATTCGCGCGAAACTTTCCACGGCAACGGTCTCAAACAATCTCGAATTTGCTTACGAATGTATCGTAAAAGTCGAGATTATTTGATTCATTCTTTACTAGACCGGCGCGTAGAAAATAAATCGGATCTACGAACTCCGGAGGTCTTTTGCACGACAATTCGCGAAACAAATATCTGTTCGCGATTCGTTATTAAATATCATGTTGTGCTGCGAACCGGTTTATATATATTTACAAAACTGGATCTTATTTCTGCGAATGAGTGTTAAAATTTTCATTACAATTGCATTGCAATTCAATGCTGATTGTGCGGAAAATCGTTGTCGATTCTAAAATTCCCGGGCGTTCATCGAGACGAAATTATGGGGAAAAAATGTGAGGTATTCGAGTGGAATATTGTTTCAACCCGTTCGCGTATTCAGTATCATCAAAATTAAAAGATCATCGGACAGAAAACGCAACATTTCATGCGCAACAATTCTGGAATCGAGCGCGTTTTTCCTCCGCCTCTTCCCCTTTGCCTCCCAATTGCTTTTTCAAAAATTAAATGTACCGCAATGGTTATACATATATCAGTTCGATGGCGCGCTTATTTCTGCCGCTCGTTCAGCAATCCGGCAATCCGACGACTTGCAAATTAAAAACACCCGGGACTGTAACGTCTGGGAGTGATGGTCGGCTTTAATACGTATCCGCGACGCGGGGGAAGCGTCGGGGGATTTATTATTATTCATGCGATGTGTGTACGAGCATTCGTCGCGAGGTCGAATTCGATCTACGAAGACGACGACGACGATGCACGTCGTCGTTCCCTTTTCCTCGTGCATCCCGAGGGCTCCCGTCTCGTCGGCAGTCCCGTTCCATTTGCCGTGTAACGACTTCGGCGAGGTTCAAACGGAGTTACCGGCAAGCCACCCTCCGGTCGTCGATCTCTCATATATCGCAGGCGGCAACGACGAGAAATGCGTGCAAAAGATTCGGAGTAAAAGGGCGGACTTAAGTTCGTGCGGTTTGTAAGTATCAATAAAGATAAAGTCGTCTGATTGTGAGATACGGTATACGACGGAGTAGAAAGAATTTTTTATCGCAACACGGTAAATCGGCGAGGTCGATCTTTCCTCTTGGCCGGAGAAGCGCGCGCATTGGCCGTGTGTGTAGCGTGTGTTACGTTATTTACATATACGTACGAGATTCGGGAATACTATACCGGGAAATATTGTTTTACGCAAACATGTCTTACGCTCTCCGTTTTTCAAGGAGCCGAGGGAACTGCATCGCGGAGCGCTAAATAAACGTGCTTCTCTCTCTCTCTCTCTCTTTTTCTTTCTCTCCCTCTTCTCTTCCCTTCTTTTTCTTGCTTTCCATTTTATCGGACTTCTCGCGGATGTCGTACTCGCGGAAGCGGAGAAATGGCCGAGTCAGCGCAGATATGGGGAGAGTTATCGGCGGGATTCCCGGGAATTCCCGCGAAATATCCTCGAGTTTCTTACTCGAGCCGCTCGAGCGGATCGGGCTGCGAGTCACGTGGCCGTTTCTGAAATCGCGAGCGCGCAGAGGAGCTGCAGTGCAGGGAGTTTTGCGTTTCGCTTGCACAGAGAGAGCGGAGGATATTACGCGAATCCTCCCTTTTAGTAGGAGGGAAAAAAGCTCATTGCCGATCAATAGCGTCTGTCTTATCCGAGCAGATGTTTAATTTTATTTCGACAAACGTGATAGTTGCGCGCTCCAGAAATAGATATTCGATTAGGTACAAAAAGGAAATGAAGAGCTTATCGTTATCTCCGTTAGGCGCGAACCCTTTCGTACTTCTACTTCTTATGTATAGTTACACTTCGATATTTTCGCTTTGAACTTCAAAATCTCCCTGAGATCGCATTGTATTTGATTTTCAGATCCCTTAAATACAAAGTTGAAAAGGCATTTATAAGAGCAACAATTTCATTCTTATATCATTTTTTTTTCCAATGCACACACGATGTTGTAAACGTTAAAGGATTTACAAAGAGACCAAATAACGCCACTCTCTCTCTCTCTCTCTCTCTCTCTCTCTAAAAACAAAATGTCAGTCGAATCTATTTAGCTACGTCTCGCTGTATGACGTATCGTTGTTGCACGCGGAAATTGCTGCATATTGTGGATAAAAGATGAAAACAGTAAAAAAAAGAAGAAGAGAGAATTGAAATATCGATAGAACACAGACATACCCGGGATACAGACAGTTCCCTGCAGTAATCCGGCGAAGAATTTCTATAAAATATGCCATTTCGTGCCGTTCTTTGAAAGCTCGTGTCTAATCCTTTCTAAAACGGCGGAAGCGAGCAACGCTGTCATGAGGAACGCGAACTCGATAAACAGGATCTTCGCGTCTATATCCGCGCGCGCGCGGACGGCTCTTTCTCACCCTCTTCGTCCTTTACCGCCTCGTTCCTCGCGCAACGAACTTGTAAGGAACTCGTAAAGATCTCGTAACGATCTCGCGAAAAGACCCACCACCGTCACCGACCGGTGTGTGTATCTTCGCAACTTCGTCCCGTCGGTTCGCACCGGGCGCGATATAGCCGTGGCGGCGGGCGTCGTGAACGCGCGGATATAGACCTCCCCCGGAGCTCTCGCAGGATATCAAAGCTGAGCTTTTAATGCGAAGGGGGGAAAAAATATAAAAAAAAAATGGACCATCGCCTCTCCTCGCCGTATAGTACTCGCGTCGAGATCAAGTGACGAGTTATTGCGAACGTACTCGACGATCATGTTCAAAACGAATCGAAGGGTTATCAACGAGTTTGTAAAAAAAAAATACACACAAAAAAGGAAAATAAAGCTTGTAAATCTGCGGTATAATGATCGACAGTTGTACGAGTGTATCAAATGTAACGAGATCCTCGAAGAGAGAACGTTTAAACTGTATTCTGCAAGGAATACGAATAAATGGATTGTAACCTGGTGATTCAACGGGTAACTCGACGAAAGAAATGGACAAAAAAGTAGTGCGATTCTCGAGTACAGTCCGTAGATTGAGATAATGTAATATATCATCGCGATAAGAATACCCGCTCCCCCCTCCCTCTCTCTCTCTCTCTCTCTCTCTCTCTCTCTCTCTCTCTCTCTCTCTCGCGCGCGCGCGCGCGCGCGTATCTGCTGATTTCAACGAGAAGGTCATTAGCGCAATATAGGTGAGTTCATGCACTTCGACTCGGTAGAAATTAACGTTTTACCCGCCATAAAACCGTCTTTCACACCATTCGAGAAACGTGTAATTAACGGATAGCGCGTTCGGATCTTCTTACGTTTAAACTTTCGTAACTAAGATCGATGAGAGCTTCGGCCATGCATCCGCCTATGATGCGATAGGTGCGAAAAAAAAAAAGAAAATATGAAAACGAAATCAGAAGAGAACCGGGAAGGGAGGAGAGAGGGGGCGATAGACGATTGATCGATAGACACCACGGACGACGGAAGACAAAGGGGGCTCCCGATCCGACGTTCGCATTGCGAAGACGACGAATTATTGGAAGTATCCGACGCGTTTTCGCGTTTCCCGTGGAAAACGGATAATCCTGCCGCGCGCGCCCGGTCGATCCGTAATTAATCAAACTTATCGGCATAGTTCTCCGCGGGAGAACTCACAGAGGATCCGTCGCGATCGCGACGGTATTACAATCGGGCCACGCGAAAAGCCTCGACTAAAGTTTCGCATTCAAGTTTCGATGCGCGTTGCGAACGCAGAGGAGATCACAGGATATTATTACAGCGCCCTTATACTTTCTCTTCTCCTTTTTATTCGATATAGAATTTACCTGAGAGAATTGGACGAACGTTACTACTTGCCGTTTCATAACGCTATCTAATTGAATCGAAAAAAGAGAGATATAATAGAGTGTAAATTTACTTTGGATTTAATCGTAAACATTCACTGATCAAAATTTATAAGTTCAAAATACACCGGAGAGAGATAGAGAGAAAGAGAGAGAGAGAGGGACGCCGTGTGGCAAAGGCGGAGGCAAATTGTTACTTCTTCACGAGGAGCGAAGCTTAGTAATTGGCGCTGGATGAACGTCTTGCCCCGCTCGATCTTGACTGATCGTCCTGTCAGGAGCGCGGGGTCTTTTCTTATCGCGGGAGAGGAAAAAAAAAGGATGGCTGACGGTATGCGTCCGAGAAACGCGCGGATAACACGCCGGCCGCGACCTATACAAAACGCCGCGCGCGCCGGGAGACGAGCTCGCAACATCGACAATTTGCGGCGAGTGTTGCGACACGCCGCGATCGTTGCAGCGGCGACGGCGAGATTATCCGCGCTTAACATTTAAATTAACAAGCTCTACGCGCGCCCTCCCCTCCCCACTCCCTCCCCCACCTGGAGCAACAAAACGTATACACATATGTGTCCGAAGCGACGATCGTGAATCATCGCAAATTTCAATTGTGCTACATGCGATTTCGCGCGAACGCGGCTTTTCGATTTGCATTGATAAGTATGATATAGTGCGCCCTAGGTAATTTCAGATATGTAAATTACAAGTACCGATATATATATATATATATATATATATATATATATATATTCGCTGCGACAAGTCGACGGCGAAAAAGTTCTACACGGCTTGTCAGATAATATTTGCTGCATTACATATTTACATCTCGAGCCAGCGAGATGTGATATACGCTAGCTGCATCGCTGTGTAATATATATAGGATCGTCGCTCAAATAAGATACCGCTGCAGATTTTCTCATTCGATTTACACGGGGAAAGAGACCCGCTGGAAAAATTCCGTGACGTATCGTGTATACGCGGATATATATTAATTTCAGTTTTTCGTCTAAGTTGCAAGTTACATTTTTATTATTATTTAAAAATTGCAGGCTTAATTCCTCGGGTTTAATTCCCAACATGTCTCACAGTCTGTATGCGCGCGCGCTTATCTATATCTATTATTCAGTTGCTCCTGTATAATAAGTAGGAAGTAGCGCATAAACTTGTGCGCAATAATTCTGTTTAATAATACCGCTTCTGATAATTCACACCGAAATATTAAATCTCCTTTAATTTTTTTAAACGCCATGCAAATGCGATTTTTTTTAAAAGGCAAATTATACAGCTTTCAAAACAAGCAGCTCATTTGCGTGCAGCGTTTAACATTGAATTTTCTGGAAAATTCCCCTCCGCAGAGCGGAGCTTTGACAACTGAAAATTAATTTCAGCAATTTCCCAGTGATTACATATCGCATGTCCTGCATCGCAGATTCGCCGGGCGTCCCCCCCCCCCCTTCCTCCTCCGATACGGATTTCGGAGTGGCGCCGATCTATAATCGGAGCGTAACACGTCGCCGCATGTCATTATCGACGTAATGGCAGGACGGTATATCTCTCGCCGGCACGTGCGTATTGTGCGTATTGTACGCGTTTACGATCGGGACGCGTCCAGATTGCGGGCCAGGATTGCAAAGGCATTGCGGTAAGGAGATTCAGCCTCGACCAGCGAAAAAGTAACAATTTGCCTCCGTCTTCCTTGCTTCGAGGCGTTTCTTCGATTTCTAAACTTTATTTTGATCAACAACTGCGCCTACAATTAAATCCAAAGGGAATTCACATTCTATTATATCGCTCGACTTCTCGCCATACACACGAGCGTGTAGCGAGAGAGAGAGAGGAGAGCTACGAATGATTTCGAAGAGAGAAACGAGAAAAATGGTATCGATCGCGCGGGTGAGTACAGAGGTACAAAGGCGTACGCGTTGAGCCAAAGCGCCGATGTACTCGCGTTGGATTCTAAATCAACGAGCTGTAAATTTTATTCCATCGATCGGGCTCTAAAGAGTGTAACGGCAGATTTTAAAGGAATTCTCCCTCCCTGCACGCGATCTTACATCACCTGTACGTCGTTTATGCAAGACCCGTCCGCCGTAAGCATAAGACTTACAATAATAATTGACCTCCTTCCCTCTCGCGCTGCATTACGTTGTCCTAACTGATCCCTGCGAGTTAAACGAGTTAAAAAGAGTATCCGGTAATATACAGTTTTCCTGCGCGCGGAGACCGTTCCATTTGCGAAAACATCAGTTGCAGTTTGCGAAAGCGAGACTTCTGGCTTTCCTTCGTGACCATTTCCATTTCTTCTTCGGAATGGGTTGTCTGCGGAATAGCTGGGGCATAACTGCGCCATCGCATGCACTCCAGTCGTAATCGAGGGACTTAGTATTATTACTATTGACGTATCATACGGAAAACGGTTTAACAATTAGCGCACACCGCGCGCGCTTTAAGTCCTCGATAAAAATAACTCCTCCCTACATTTCTTCGAGATAATAACTCTCTCCCGCGGTTTTTAACACTACGCGGAGATTCATTTTCGATTTACAGTGTATTCGATTAGATGCGAGTACCGGCGCGGGTATATGAATATTCATGCGAACGAATGAAGTGAAATATCATGAGCGTCATTCAGTCCCCGGTACGGAAATGGTTCTCCCCCGTGGAAGAGACGTATAAACCGGAAATGTCTTTGTAAAGTCGGAGGACCGCGGGAGTCGATTCCGGCCCGAAAGATATGCACCTCTGAGATGCAAATCTTCCCTCCCGGAAGCAAGAGGCCTCGTAATTGGGAGATGAACGTGTTACCCTTACCTCGCGAAGATTGATGATCGCGTCGGACGGAGAGAGCCGGGCGCCCGGTTCGTCCTTAAATGATGAAGACTCTCTTCTCGCACTCTCTCTCTCTCTCTCTCTCCGGTGGCGCGGGGGCCCATCCTTCAGATCTACGCCTGGAGAGAAGAGAGAAAATTATCTGCCCGATCTAACGGCAATTTCGCCACGACGATGAAATTGCCTCGGCCGAGCCGCGACGTCGTCCCCTACCCCCTTCCGCCCCCTTCCCCTCACCGTATCGTCCACCGTCGACGAAATTCACGCGAGGGCGTAATAGTCTCGCAGCGAGATATATTTTTCTATTCGCCGAAAGTGAGAACCACATCAATCCGCGCAACAGGTTTACGCTTGTTCGCAAAGACCGATTGCACGTCTCTCCCGTACGATTTTTATTAATATATATGAGCGATTAAAAGTGAAGAGTACGGTCATCGTTTAAGCTTATCGCGTTAAATAAATCTTATACAGCCGCTGCTCAAAAGTTTTTATTTTCACAAATTTTTCAGCTGCGAGAGCGTCGTGAAAATTTGTACCATGTAATGCAATCGTTTCTAAATGGAATCGTCCACATACGATTAGGCATAATCAACATTACGGGTTTTGTAATTATTTTCGTAATTAAACTATATTATATATTATTTAACTTGTTTACAGGGAACCTTTGTTCACCAAATAATTTATTTAAAAAAAACTGTGAATTTATATATTCTTTCTCTGAAACAACATTTTTCTCGAGGCAGGCTGTTATCGTAGGCCCGATTAATGCTTCACAACTCCGCAAAAATCGCGCGTACGAGTGTATATATATATATATATATATATCGATATATATATATCGAATATCGATCGTAATGCAAGCCACGTAAAGAAGCTAAACCCTAAAAGTTTTACAATATCGACGGGGAAGCGTTCGAGAGCGCTGCGGTTGAATGCGCTACGTCGTCTGAGATATTTTATTAAACTTCAGTTGTAAAGGCGCAACGTATGACCCTTGTGTGACGTACCGCGGCACGAAAAGAGCATAAAAATCCGTAAGTAGACGTTACGAAACGTCGGTACACGTAGTCACGTACCCGTCATGGAATATTAAATACGCCGGCAAGTACATTCCGATCGAGCTGCAAGCCGCGCAGCAGCGAAGATTTTTCGACGGTCTATTGAAACTTTTCCCACCAAGTTTGCACGCTCGCGGAGTCGTCTTATTACTAACGAGCTCTTCTATCGACAATCTCGGCGCGATTCTTAAGATTCTTGTAAATATACAAAATGTTCCGGAGCCACTCTCGCGCGACACAACTTTCGGATTCTTCGTCTAATTTGAATCGTCGATTTTCTCTTTCTTGCAGCCCAACAAGAATTTTATCAGATGTTATTCTTCCTCGCAACGCGCTTCGAAATTCCAACGTTAAATATTGATAACTGAATTTGAAAGTCTGTCAAGTTCTAAAACTTGCCGGACAAGCAAAACATAATTTACGGTACTTAAGTTATATCCGGCAGCTTAATTCATTGAAACTTCCTGATAATCAATCACTTCAGTCTCAATATTTTTGTTATAGGAAAATCGACCGTCAAATTATTCTGTAATTTAATAACATGACAGAGAGAGAGAGAGAGAGAGAGAGAGAGAGAGAAAGAGAGACGTGGGCGGAAATTTCTCCATTCTCCAATATTTATGGAAGGATTTCGTACATATTTAAAAGAAGTGAGAAATTGTAAGATCCGTTGATGGAGATGGCCAAGTAGATGGGCGACGAGATCCGCCTTTCGGATACAAGTTTCAGAATACAGCGAAATAAAAATAGGATTCCGGTCGATTAACCGAGTGCTTGTGGAATCGACTGTGAACGTGCACGGATCGGTCAGGTGGTCATTGTTGTGACACTCGTGACTACGGACAATGAATAAAACAGTGCGGAGCGCGGGAAGTCGCAGTCAACGAGCTTTCCGTACCATCTCGCCCTATTTCGCCCCTGCCGTTCTCTCCGGGTTCTGCCATTCCGGCTGATCACCAAGAGAGAGAGAGAGAGAGAGAGAGAGAGAGAGAGAGAGAGAGGAGAGAGAGAGCCTCGGTTTTCACGGACGGCGCTCGTCCGCTATCCGCTCGCCGTGGACGGAACTCGCGCGGCCGGCGGAAATACGGGATAAGAACACGTACACCGAGAGAGCACCGCCGTCCGTCGCCCCCGAGAATGCGGTACGGGGAAAGCGGTCAGAGATGAGAGGCGAAGTAAAACAAAAGGGAACTGAATCCACTGCCGGGAGAGCGAGCGCGGGCGCTACGCGCGCGCACGCTGAATTCGTGATCGAACCGGGCTTCCGGGAGAGCTCATGGCTGGATTGCGCGCGCGCATTGTATGTGTGTGTGTGTGCACACTGAGGCTTTAGGCTCGTTCTAATTCTACGATGCATCATTCGTTTTATTTATGAATTATGAAAAATAATGCGGAATGAAATGAATTTATGAATCATGAAAAGTAATACAGGGCTCTCGATCTAACAACTAATTTTAAAATAACATACTGGCTGTATGATGTATAAGATGTATAAGATAATTCATATTTTTTCTCAGAAAAATTCTTCCACTGAGGATTTGCTATTTTTAAATATTCCGACATGGGTATATCTCAATGCTAAAATTTCGAACTAAAACTAAAACTCAGAGAAACAGAAAATAAATAAAAGAAAGATTTTTCTATTCAGCTGCGCTTAAAAAAATGTTGATTTGCAAAAAAAATCCTTTATTTTCAAAAACAACAGTCATATCTTTCAAATCAGTCTTTTCCTTTTTTTTTAATTATTTCTTCTAAAAATTATGTCTACGATTAATTAAAGGATTAAAAGATTAAATGGATAATTTTTAAAACACGGTTGAACTGAAAATTAAAAATGCTCAAATCTACTTTTACCTAAATTATATTTCTTTCATTCCTATCATTCCTTTCATTCCTTGTAGCAAAAAAGAATTAGAAATCGAGAGAGCTCTGTATATCTGGAACTGTATTTCAAATTCTTCGAAATCCGCGTTCGCGCTGCGAAAAATTTCTCCTCTTCGATACCTTCCCGGCGCCTAATTCACTCGAGAGAAACCAGCGGATTCGCAGTTCCGAGCACGTTCGCGTTTGTTGGTCGAAACAAGTTATGCCGTCTGCGGATACAGCGGAGGTAGAATCGCCGCTGATATCTTCCGAAGTATTTGCGGAGGGATTTTTGATTTCCGGCACACAAACGCCCCCGAAACGTGCTACACGGCGCAAATAGGTGAGAGCGCTGAAATGTTGCGAGTAATAATGAGATTGCCTCAGAGTATCAATCGCGAGAGTTTGCCCTTGCCGCTCGTCCTGAATCACGGCGGAAGAAATCTCGTTATGTATATGTATCTTAGGTGTCGAGTATGATCGAGACCGATCGTCGACACATTACGCGGCAGAAAGATATCAGATTTCATCGCATCAATAAAATTTGTAATCACTCCTCACGCGTGTCGATTGCAGGAAAATTGCAAAGGACGATTACAGAATTATATCATTTTTAATACGATCCTTAATTACATTATTTTTTCCTTATTCGAAAAACGCGACTTCTCCACAGAGATACTTTCATCTTTCGTGATTACATACCTATTATTCTCTAATACATGTATTTACAGAGAAAAATATTAATTATCATAAACCAAGATCGCGTTTTTCACGTGTACAATTGTACAACTCCTATATTATACTCCTATATCTGGTCTCTTCCCCTCCCCCCTTTTTATATCAAATAATACTGAACAATTTAATAAATTATATTTCTGTTAATTTATTAAATGGATGAAAATTGCGAGTAATTCGCGTAGAAATAACGCAACTAGGGACGTGAAAAATGACACGCGTATTAATATCAATTACTGATCGATTTTGGATGGGTATCTGAGCGAAATGATGGAGCGATTCGCGGGTTAAATGCAGCACACTGACGTCATCTTATAGATACTGTATGCGGATTAAGTTCGGATTACAGGAACCTACAAAGCGTCTCTATAATCGAGATCGTAAAAGGCAATGATTGCCCGATATAACGTCGCTAGTGTCTATATCTAGTTGATCTACTATAACTATAGTGGTGAACGCGATCTATATTAGTTTAATATCGGTATCATGTATATAGGCCAGAACCCGACTAGATATTAAAAAGATATTAACAATATTAATTGAAATCTTGATAAAAGGCGAAAACAAAATAATTATTTTAATCGCGAATTTTTAATCAACGTTCATAATACGAGAGATAAGCAATAATGTCATTCTCGTTATATAACCAGATAAATGAAATACTGCATGATATTATTTAATTAATTTTAAAATATTACGTATTTAACTTACGGCACAAGATTCCATCGACATTTAATTGCGGGAGCATTCGGCCGCTGTAAAAAGCAAAATTTTTCAGATTAAATTTCATTTAAAATTTAAAATTTATTTTGAAGGGCTTTTTTCACTTCGGTTCATGAAAACAAAAATGAAATATTTTGTTTGTGAACAAGCAGAACGGAAACTAAATATTTCGCTTCTATACCAGAGGTTGACACAAGCGTTATATTTTTTTTTTTCAGTTTCCAAGTCCAACAATATGCCTAGAGATTTCAGTTGTATTTATCCACTCATATTTGCACTGGAGAAAACGACGAGTATACTTTAGTCTTGATAAGTTATATTAATACAAAATCAAAAAAGACATTTTATTATTAACTGTTAATAAGTTATATTGTATGTGTCATTTATTTCTATATTTTTATATGTCAGCAATAAAGAAAATAGGCTGGAAATGGATTCTATACGGTCAATATGTTTCCTTATTGTATGTTGCGTCATTGAGATATCACGCAAGTTTAAATCATCTTCGTTTCGTAACGCTAATCGAGCTGCTGCATGTAACTACTCAAACGGAGAGAGAAACGGGAGCGGAATAGTTGCTCTAAATATGACGATCGATCCGGTGTGCGCGCCTTTCGCGATTAACATATCCGAAAGCCGCGGCAAAGACACGCCAACGTGTCCCAAATAGACACGTTAGGTCTTTATACGGTCTCGCCTGTATATATATATATATATATATAT
>NW_012026925.1:314704-316036 GCF_000956235.1 Wasmannia auropunctata
GTGTGTGTGTGTGTGTGTGTGTGTGTGCCGCTCTATCGCTGCATCAAAGTTTCAACCGGGCCGCGTTTGTATGGCCCTTGCGCGATAAATTAAGAGGCGCTAATTACGGTCCGTGCACAGACACTTCATCCAACTTAGTCCCGCGCATATAACCGATATAACCGAGAGATCTATAACGGAGGACCGTATCAGCCGAGACCGCACGAACGCTGCAAGTTTAAATTATAGGAGAGCACGTGCGGTTTCTAAAGAGGGACGCGAAACTTATTTCACGTTAAAAGACGGATGGATTTTCGATAGGAATAGGTCCGGATGAACTTCGCGAAATTCATCGCGGATCGGATAATATGCCGAATATCCTCGAACGGTCGACGTCCATGGTTGACGTAACATGGACCGCGTCGCGTGTCTCGAAAGCAGCGAAATACCTCGGCGAACTGCCTGCGGTATTAGTCTTCTTAACGTGTCAAAATTGCATCTCCGCCGCGGAGAGAATCGATTCTTCATCCTACTCCTTGCAAACTCATTAGTTTACACAGCAACACCGTATACGCTTCGCCAGACAAGGGGTCAGGGAAGATCAATGAGTGGATCAAGTCTGGCACGTTGATCGAGCATCGCCGTTCCGCGAGTACGAGTATCTAAAAGCTTACGCTGCGGGACGACGCTAAAAAAGCGCCCGAAGGGACTAAGATTAAAAGAGCCCGAGTAAATAACGCAAAAAAAGCCCTCCGCTGCCCTCCCCCTCATCCCCCGTTCCTTGACTCGTAGATACGCGCGCGAAGTAGGTAAAGAGGCGAGCCGGCGGTTTATACTTTCGGCAGTTAGGGGAGGATACGGATGGCATGTATACGCGAGTTACGGGCAGAGTCCGGGCTGTAAATGCGGTGCATTAATTCGGACCGCGTTCGCGGTGCATTTTCCCCGCGTGCTTGACGAATTGATGCACCCGCGGAAGCGCTCTGAGGCGTTTTTTTTCTCACACGCGATAATATACGCGCGCAGGTACCAGCCGGAGATGGGCTAGGGGTGGCTATCTCCCGATGCTCGGCAGAGAGGAGGAGAGAGCGCAGGGTAGCACAGTGGAGGCGTGGTGAGGATGGACCCGTGCGAAGAGGGCCGCGCGACAGAGACGAGGCTCGCCGAGGCCGCGGATTCGATCGCGTATCGCGCGCCACGCGGCATTAGGATGCAGTGATCGGGGAGGGGTGGTGGTGGTGTGGTGCGAGGAGGTCAGGAGAGAGGAGGTCCGCGAGAGTGGACGACGACGACGATGCATCACGCCGGCGGTGGCGGCGGCGGCGACTGAGTCGACAAGGCACACAGGGGATA
>NW_012026925.1:316056-323307 GCF_000956235.1 Wasmannia auropunctata
CCGGCGGTGGCGGCGGCGGCGGCGGCGGCGGCGGCGGCGGCGGCGGTGGCGGTGTCGGTGGCGGTGGCGGCGGCGGCGTCGGCGGCGGCGGCGGTGGCGCCGGTTACGGGGGCGGGCCGCAGGAGCGCGTTCACCAGGCTCCGCGATCGGTCCAGCCCGATCCGCCGAAGTGTCCCTATGAGACCTACCAGGCGCAAATCCCGGACTGCTGCGCGGCCGCGGTAGCGGCGCAAGACCCGTACCCACGGCCGCCCAGCGGCTACGACACCAGGTGTTACGACGAGTGCCATCGCAGGACACCGTACCAGGAGGAGCCCTATACTCAGGTATGGATCTTGTTGTATTATAATGATACCCGGTGACGTTCATGATCCTTTGTGACTTTATGTGCGACTTAAAGCCCGTGTCATACTATACGCATTGGAGATCGAGAATTGCAAATACAGAAAATTCGAATAGTTAAATTATTTTAATTTTAATCCTAATTTCAATTTAATTGGTTAAATTCTGATACAAGTATAGTTTGATACGGGCTTCGCCGATTTTGTTCTCTCATTCTTCGCGAAATGCAAAATTGCGTCAAAGACGTAAAAATCGTAAGTAATCGTATACGAAGTAAGAGTATACGAAGCGAGTAATGTAACGAAGGGACAGAGTCTTCTTAAATATTGTAGAGAAATTCGATCGTTGAATGCGAATGCGCCGGACAAGGTTGTTGCATTCGATCGTACGCGAGAGCGTATCGAATGCGGTGTAACGAAAAAACTTTTTACAACCAGTATACAACAGATTGATTTGTGTTACCAGTATTGGCATTACTAGTTCCCGATTGCCTCAAAAAATTCGAACAATACTGCCTTTTCATTCGGAATTACATTACAGTTGTATTACTATGTTCTTGTGTACCCATCTAGTTACATATGAACAAATGGGAAGTTTTAATGGAATAATCAGATAAAATTTAACTTTTGGTAGCAGCTTTGAAACATATTTACGCAGCACAAACGAATACGTCCCATTCATACATTTTATTTGTGCACCTCCACGTATAAATAAAATGCCTTTTCGTAAAAATATTCAGCCAGCACTAGAGCCCGATTTTAACGTCGCCATAAGCTAAAATTAATGTTGTATAATTTATCGTAATGCGATTAATATCAGTTATTCGCGTCGAACTTCGGTGATACAGTGCGCCACTGTGCAAATCGATGTCGATTAAATTTGATATCACCTCCAGGTGTGGATATTACACGATAATTATCCAATAGAATCGAACGAGTTCGCCCGTTTTATAATGTAGTCGCCTCGAGTCTGCTATTTATGATTATCGAATGGCGAAAATTGAATTTGCTGCTTCCAGGGAAATAGGAGCTTAGTTAGCGTGGAAAGGGCGGACCTTAAGATCGCCCATGATTCAGCGAACTGAAACGATCGCTATCGATAATACGAATCGCGAGAGCGCTTTTCATGCATAATAATGTGCCCCGTCTCTCTTCTGATATTAAAGATGTAAGAATAATTATTTATGAGAAGCAATCCCCAAGTCGCTGCACAAAAGAGACAAAAAGAATCGTCGCTTTTTCACGAAAATGTAAAATATGATCGCCACCAAAAATTATTAATGTAAATTTGTTACTTTTACAAAAATCGACAAAAAAATAAAATAATAAAATAAAATGAGATAATATCGATAATAAGATAATAAGATATTTTTTTTTTTATAAAAAGGCGTTCGATAAAAGAATATTATGGTTTCAAAAGAATACGCCTCTAAATATTCCGCCCACACTTTCTGAATACTCTGAATATTACGTCACAATGCGACCAGACAAACAATTGCAATTAGAACTTTTCGGGCGAAACGTGTAAAGCAGGAAAAGAACCCTCGCGAAATACTTTGAAATCAAAGTTTAATGCAACGTCGTCGTTAAAAGCGTCACATCGCTAATCGCGGCTTATTTTTTTTTCTGCCCCATTAACTCGACGGTTTTTATTTAATATGGTGGCTCGTAGAAAAAGAGGAGATAGAGAAAAGCCTCGGATATTTTTCCGGACAGTCTCGTCAACGATATAGAGGGCCCCTAATAGCCGCGTGCGTGTGTCACGAGTTTCGCATCTCTCGACTAGAATCCCGCTTTAACTTCGCCGCGGGAATCTTCGAAGAGCTATTACGGCTTTTCGGTATCCGAAAATTGATTCGGCTCGGCGCGCCTCAGCCCTCCAAGTTTCGCCGTACGAGCTGCATTAGTACGGACTATCGATTCGACGGAGGCCGTACCCGTCGCGAGATCGCGTCCCGCAGAATTCGCGAGAACGACGACAAATCGGAGGATAAGACCGACCGTTATTGGATGGAATTAATTACCAAAATGAGACATGGATGGTGTCAATATTTTTGCTTCCTATCACCGAGTATTTTTTTACCGTCGATGATTATAATCGAACGTCAAAATAGCTGAGGGACAGAAGATCGGCGCGATCGAAACGTTGAATAAAAGATTGCACCAAGATCGCGTTGATTTCCATCGTTTGAATTTGATTGTTCAGCAGGTTTTCGCCTCCAGGGTGTATCACAGCGCAGCCGCAATATCAATATTTATGTACGAGGAAGTATCGAGTATGTATATAGAAAATGCCGATACTTGCGGTATTTGATACCAAAAAAAAAGTAAAAGTATCAATATCCTATTAAATTTCAACATCGCTAGCCGCGAGCGACGTCGCCCGCGGAGCCAATTTCGCAAATGCATAACACGTACCTATACAAAGCGATCACGTGCCGATCATCTGTCCACCCCCCTCGATATTTTCTACGGAACGATATCGCCGCAGGTGGCATCTCAAACGTGCACTTTCTCTATTTAATCACGCCGCCGCACTATTTTTCCTCTTCTGGCTGGAAAAGAACTTATTGAAATAAAAATAACGGGAGAAATCCTAAAGAAAAAAAAACGAGAAAAGAGCAACTCAATTAAAGAGTACTTTTCCAAGAGCTATCTTGTTCATTGTCTTGTTTATTACATGACGTAGCGGCTTCTCTCAATTAATCCCTGTCGGAATAAGGAATCGTGTGCGCAACGTGCACGTTATTGCGTTAGGTACACGTCACGCGGTGGCTTGATCGAGTTTACAAAGCTCCGGAAGGAAGTGGCGAATCTCTTCAGAAACCGGCAAACTATCGATCGTATATATACGTATGCCGCTCGAGCGCGCGTTATCCCGCGCGCTCGTGAAAATCGTGAAGCAGGGTGCCAACTGTGGCACCCCCGCTGCAGTCTCCATCGTTTCGGAATCATATACGACCGTATACGCGATGACGACCGGGAACGTTCGTACGGGGCGGAATTTCAGGTTCCTGCAGCGCCCGCGTATACGGTTTCGGACTCGCAAAGCCCGTACATACGTTCCGGTTATTTTAGCGATATCGATACTTTACTGTTACGGGAAGCCGTATCGGTGTGCCGGGTGTAAAGATAGCAGGGCGATAGAAAGCTGCTCGATTCGCGGGCTGGCGGCCGTCTCGTGTCCGCCGCCGCCGCCGCCGCCGTCCATATCGAACGACGATGCGGCAACGTACCACGGAATATGGTAGGCCATAAGCCATCGAGTACCGCCGGCGCGCAATCGTGGTAACTGCGAATGTACCGAGGGAATGAACAAGAGATAAACACGACGAATAAAGTCCCTTCCATTTTTTTCGCAATTTTTTTCCCTTACATACACACACACCGCGATCCACGCAATCCATGACAAGTGTCTGCGTCAAGAATACTTGAAATGACAATACGCATTTGCGTAAAGACCTAACTGCAATGCTTGCAATTTTGGAGATCTAAACTTGTTCTTCATTTGAGTTGAAAGGAATTGTTAATACGTTTATTCATAAATTTATTTTTTGGATTGGATTTACAAACGACTTTCGACAATCAGTTAAGCGATATACAAAAAAATGCGGAGTATCCCACGATCACTGTATAATATTTTAATTTTTAATAGCGTATTAATTATTATCAGTATCATCATATTATAATTATTATATCAATTAGAGACAGTCAGAGTTGTCAAACTTCACGGAAATTAAATATGCGGAAATTTTAATATGTAAATGTCCCGAAACAATCAGAACGAAGGAAGAAATTGATAAAACAAAGTCCGATAATTATTATTTACACATTACATATTATTATATGTATGTAATATTTGCAATGTTACTTGAATTGCTAAAATCGATAGGAGATTACAGATTGCAAAAGCGGATCCAGATCGAGAAAATACAAATGAAACATTGATCTCAATTTGTGCAAGCGTACAGCAAATCATTAGCCAACTGTGAGCGGTTATATTATAACTCGAAAATTACTGCCTCGACATTTTCATAAGTAAACTTTCAACTCAAATTAATCTTCAAAATACGCTATTAAAGTATCACGTAGCGTATTGCAAATTATCATATTATCGTTGATATATTTCATATAACACATTTTCGTGTTATAGATTGTTATTGCGAATCGATGCAATTCGTAACATACATACTCCTTGTTGCGTAAATAAGGAAACTTGTGGGTGAACCGCAAGGCGGGTAATTCCGCGTATTATGGCGAAAAGATTTTATCCGCAGATGCGACTGGCACACTCTTATACACTCTCCTTACGCAATTGCAATTCCCACGCCAACGCATTCCCCCTTTGTGCCGCATTAAGACGATTCTTTCAAATTCTAAATGCCCCGCCGTACGTCTCGAATATTAAATTTCTTCATATTCCGGGAGATTCTTGGCATGTCTGGTTGGCGAACGGTATCTCGTTTGCGAAGACGGATTAATCAACCGAATTGCTTCCGAGAAATACATACAAATACAGCGGGAACGCAAGAATACTTCAGTTAGATAATCCATTTGAATTATATTACTCTATCATGTTTTAGTTGGAAATACTATAATCCTAATTAAACATACATAAATTAGTTTATAATCTATATTCTTAAAAAAGTATATATTTAAAAGCATATCTTTTAAAGTGCAGATGTTAGTATTCCTTCAACGTATACTCAATATTACGCAATATTTTATTCTTTATTTTTATTAATTTTTATCTCTCATGTAATATATTGACAATAGCTCGTGATATAAATAATTTGTTTTTTATCACAATTTAACTCGGTTTACAGGCCTTTTTCCCGGCAATGTTTCAATGTAAACAGTATTATTTTCGGATCATTTTCAGTCAGTATATTCCATACAGGAAAGCCAATTAAAGTTTCTATTCAATGTATAGAAGGTGCAAGCCATTTGTTTTAACTGATACAACAATATCGCAACTAACAGGCATAAAATTATATTTGAAATTCTCATTGTTCATCGTTTAATAAATCATATTTGTACGATTTCGAACATGAAAGTTTGCGAGTCACAGTGAAAAAATTACATGTATAAAAAGCGATAAATTTTGACAAAATATTATTTTTAATAAACATGTATAACATTTATACATTTATACATGTCTATTTAAAAATAATATTTTATCAAAATTTATCGCTAAAATATTCGAATTTAATACTAAATTTCTGTAGAACAAGTTTAGTTAAGGTTTCTGCAAAATTAGACATGCATGTCTCAAGTTAGAAAATGTCTGATATACCTATACGATTGATTTACCGTACATATTAAATCGTGAATAATTAAAAAATCGACACATTTCCGAAAAAAAGTTTATTACTAGAGTGATTTGAAATGAAAAAGAATCGCAATACTGTGCTCCAATTACTCGAGCTATCACCGAAGTTAGAACCGCAAATTTCTCGAAACGAAGGGTACTAAGTGATTTGTTGCAAGACAATCCTTCTTTTTCTTTCAGGATGTATCCGGAACATTCCACCGGTCCCAGTCTAGACTGGGCTACGAGGAACGTCCTCAGTCCCGGGTGGGATACGCCTCGGATTCCAGGTGCGCCAGCGGGCTCGGATACGACGACACCGGTGGGGGTTACCTGGATCAGAGTGACCCGAGAATGTATTGCACCGGCGGCTATTGCATGGGAGATACGATGATGGCGACGAGCAGAGGCGTATGCGGCGAGGAGGTCGAACTCGACATGCGGAGGCACATTCAGGCATGCGCCTGCACATGCAACCACATGGGCTACGGGAATTACATGGACTATCAGGTGAGTAAGGGATACATATATACATACGCTCGGCGAAAGATAATTAGCGCGGTTAATTCCACGGAAAAAAGAAATGGGATCACTCCGGTCGGAGATATACGCCCAAAACGTAATGATACACACTCGCCGAAGAATCACGCTCGTTATACCCGCGCCACAAACTGTGCGACGTGAAAACCGTGACATCCTGCGCTGCAGAAGCGCGGTTAGCTATTCGTATATGAAATTGTACCCACGGTTGATTAGTTTCCAACCGTGACGAGAGATCATCGCGGGAGAGGGGAGGGACCATTTCAAGCAATGACAATCACAATGGAAACCCCCGGGCTTTCTTATGAATTCAGCGTAATATCGCGCGTGTTATGCGAGGCGTGTATGCACGTTTGTAGTCGCGATGCGATATTGCGTCCTGTCGAGGACGTCTCGCGAAAGAGATCCCCGCAAATGTTTCATGATGAGAGGAAGAGAAAGAGAAAGAGAGAGGGGGGGGGAAGCTAGCCCTCATAAATATAGAGGAAAATGGTACATCCAGACGCGAAGTATAATGATGAGATCCTGGATTTTCCTGTCGTGAATGTCACAATATCATAACTACGCGCGGCCAGCGTCACCCGTGAGACTGAATATTTTCTCTGTTTCATCTCAAATTCCAAAATTGCGTATCTTCAAAAGCTTTAAAGCTGCAGCAAGACAGATATATCGCGCTAAAAAGGCTTTTTTTCTTCCGTCATGTACTCCGAGATGTGCAATTCTGATATCTAAAGAGCGAAACACTTTGTATGTATATAGCTATACTTTCTACCGTGTGAAGAAGCGAATATATAATTGTCATATTTTCCTCTGTGAAATATTCTAATACATTCCGCGTCACACGCCATAGCAGTGATCAGCTACGTTATTTGCTGACGCATCCAAGATTAATAAAAGATGACATTTGAGATGCAAATTGACTCTTTGAATTAATTCTTGGTAACGAGACGGACCTTCATAATCCTTTGTAATTTTAAGGGAATGCCATTTTATTATATATATATATATAATATATATATATATATACACATATATAATATATAATATATATATATATAT
>NW_012026925.1:323357-326236 GCF_000956235.1 Wasmannia auropunctata
TGTGCTCTTCCGATCTATATGTATGTACATCAGTCTCGAAATTGGCCTTTAATGCCTACTTTCTAATGATCTTTTTTTTTACAGAGCTCTATTCTTTCAACTTAATTTCACTTAATTATAATTTAATAATTTACATGTAATTTTATTCTTTTCTCTTTACTAATAAAGAGGGCTCTCTAAATTCGAAAAATTTAGTCGCTTAATTTTGTACGCACACATTGAATAAATTACTCTTTAACAACCCTTAATAAATTACTTAGTTCTTGGCTCTATTTAATTTAATTTTTTTCTTTGCATACTTCTTTGCATACAGGCCACAAATATTTTGTTTATTTTGCGAAAAGAAGATTGATTTTATTTATGATGATGCTATTAAAACAAGACTGACTTTCAATTTGTTCTCGCGGTATGGTCAAAATGGCAGTACTGGCGGAACGGTTAATGAGTCCAATAGTTAGAGAAGCAGGAATGGTTGTACAGCAAATCCTGAAGCGTAATAATCAAGATGCGAGCATTCTCAGCAGTGCCAAAATGACATGCCTGCATGTGGCCGCGAAGATGGGTCAGCGTGAACTATGCATCCTCCTTCTAGATGCTGGTGCTTCTTTACATATGGTCGACGAGAAGGGAAATACTCCTTTGCATTATGCGATAGTCGGGTAAACTGGAAGTTGTTGCTGAATCTGCTGTAACGCTGCTTAAACTAACGTCGGTATTCTATCACTTGATTAAACAGCAATCAGCCAGAGATAGCGGATCTACTGTTATCGCGAGGGGCAGCCGTCGATGCCGCCAATAACGACAGGTGTAGTGCTTTGCATGTGGCCGCGTATGGTCACCGCGAACTCTGCACCCTCCTACTAGACGCTGGTGCTTCTTTGCATTTGGTCGACAAGTTCAAAAGAACGCCCTTGCATTACGCGGTATTCCAGTAAGTTGAAAATCGTTGCTAGATCATCCGTAACATCAAAGTAACATCGATATACTCGTTTGATTGAACAGCAATAATCAGCAGCTAATAGAGCTGCTGTTATCGCGAGGCGCAGCCATAAATGTTCTCGACTGCTGCGGAGATAGTGCTCTGCATTTGGCCGCGAGGTACAGTCTGCCCGAAATCTGCACCCTCCTATTGGACGCTGGTGCTTCTTTGCATTTGGTCAACATACTCGGAAAAACGCCCTTGCATTATGCGGCATTCCAGTAAGTTGAAAATCGTTGCTAGATCATCCGTAACATCAAAGTAACATCGATATACTCGTTTGATTGAACAGCAATAAGCAGCAGATAATAGAGCTGCTGTTATCGCGAGGCGCAGCCATAAATGTTCTCGACTGCGGCGGAGAGAGTGCTCTGCATGTGGCCGCGAGGAAAAGTCTGCCCGAAATCTGCACCCTCCTATTGGACGCTGGTGCTTCTTTGCATTTGGTCGACAAGAGCGGAAACACACCCTTGCATTGCGCGGTATACGCGTAAGTTGAAAATCGATGCTAGATCATATGCCGTAACATCAAAGTGACATCGATATACTCGTTTGATTGAGCAGCAACAATCAGCAGATAATAAAGTTGCTGTTATCGCGAGGCGCAGCCATCGATGCTGTCAACAATAATAAAGAATGTGCTCTTCATTTGGCTGCGGGGTATGATCACCACCGTGAGATCTGCACTCTTCTTCTGAACGCTGGTGCTTCTGTACATGTAGTCGGCAAGAATGGAAATACACCCTTACATTATGCGGTAATCGGGTAAGTTGGAAGTATCGTTGCTGGTTCTGCCGTGACGTGCTCAAACTAATATCGGTACGCTCTAATTAAACAGCAACGCGCCGGAGATGGCGGATCTATTGTTATCGCGAGGCGCGGCCATCAATTCTATTAACAACGACAGATGTAGTGCTCTGCATGTGGCAGTTTGCAATCAGTACGTGCAATGCGTAAACGTGCTGCTGCAACGTTATCATTGCGACGTCAATCTCCAGAACTTGGATGGCAACACAGCATTGCATAAATTGTTTGAAGACCCTATGTCGACGTGGAAAGTCAAGCTGAACATAATCGACGCGTTATGCTCCTCCGGGAGGGTCGACTTCACACTGAGGAACAAATTCAGCTGCAACATCTTACATGTCGCCGCGCTCAGGGGCAACGCTGAGTATGTGTATAAAATGCTACAAAGTATAGTACATATAACGATTTAATACGGTCACGTCTGTGTAACAACAGCTTGGCCACGCTTAAAATTAAATCGATCAATCAAAATACGTGAATCGGTAAATTTGCAGTGCAATGGAGAGGCTGGTTACACACGTGCATCACCTGGTGGATGTGCAAATGGAGGACGGAAATGCAGCGTTGCATTTAGCGGCTTTAAAAGGACACAGAGAAGTCGCGTCCATCCTCCTCTCGCAGAACGGCTGCCGCGCCAAGGTCGATTTGCGCAACAATCTAGGACAAACACCATTGCACTTAGCAACTTCGAAGGGATATTGGTTGCTCGCCGAGCTGCTGGTGCATCATAATGCGGACATCGGCAATATAGATGTGAACGGTGACACCGTACTGCATATTGCGTGCAGTTTTGCCAATAACCATAAAATCGTGTCTATACCCGAAAGTATCCAAGATTCACCACTTATATATGCTGTATGTCGTCTATTTTTTACGTGAATACGTGAACCAATTATGTGTGTGTGTGTGTGTGTGTGTGTGTGTAATAATATACAATATACGTATGTAATCAAAAAATACGGTGAATGTCAAAATAAAAAAAAACTCATTACATTAAAAGACAAATTACAATTAGATTCCTTCAAAATGCTCCCTCTCGTTACTAATGCACTTATCCCTATTTTTCTTGCCACTTGCTAAAGCAGTACTGGAA
>NW_012026925.1:326286-339909 GCF_000956235.1 Wasmannia auropunctata
TCATGAGATCTTTAAGATCTCTTAAAGTGAGATCAAATTTTGATAGTAATTCTAAATCTTATATTCAGAATCTTATATTTCTGAAAATTAATATATGCTAAAGTATATTAATATGAGAAATTCAGTCACACAATAAAAGAAATTTTAATATATTTAACATGAAAGAATTGTTCGATCGACAAAAATTTCTGATATATTTAACAAGAAAAATGATTCGATCGCCAAGAAATTCTGATAGATTTAACAAGAAAAAATTAATCATATTCGTCTGGTGAATCGTACAAGAATTCTGATTCGTCGATTTTCAAACAGACATACTAGTTGACTCTAACAGATTTCCTCTTAATGCAACCAGATTCTTTTTTCAGTGTATATATACATATATTCTGTCAACGCATCTTTACAACGCAATTTGTGATAAACTACCGCATATAGATGCTATTCCTATTCCATTCTTTCATTTTATCATTACAATATGCAATTATAATATGCAGTAGTTTGCGTCTGAAATTAATAAGAGATAGCGACGTTTAAAATCCAAATTAACTCTTTAAATTCTTAGGAACAGCGGATATTCATAATCCCTTGTAGTTTCAAAAGCGCCTTATTTTCTTCGTATATATTCTTCACAACGTAATTTATGATAAATCATCATGAAATGCTTTTGTTAGCCATTTTTACTTTTCTTTAACACGACATGATACTTATACTATCCAATGCCTTGACATCTTATATCATTACACTAATATAGATTTAAAATCGCACAAATAATTTATTTTGTGCAAATTCTATAACTTCTGTTAAAAAAAATAATTATACAAGGCATAAAACGATTGATCTGACGCGAAAATGGCGAATCAGATAATTCTCTCGATTCCCTCGGCGTGTTCTCGGCAGCCAGACTCACGTGAAATTTATTCACCGCTCGAAATTTGCTCGAAGCAACTGCTACGGGTTTCAATCGCTTTCACCACCCGCTTCGGCTCATTTCGTCGCGATAAATACATAATGCGAACACGCCATCTCATCGAATTATTACAATTCGCGCGTATCCATCTGCCCATCCGTCACTAAGGAGCACCCGTAGTCTAGCTTCCGCGCAGCGCTCTTGCGTCCGCGAACTTGCTATCAGAGGTAATTCATCGTAGTCTGAAAAATTCACAAGCAGCTTCCTGCCTTGAGACCTCGTCCCGCTGTCTGCTTCTCCCGCTGGCGTTTCATCTTTTACGTGCGACCGAACTGTCCGTGAAATCCTCCCGTGGAGAGCCGGAGAATAGTGCGAACACTACGAAAAGAAGGACGAAGGGGGGCGGAGAGAGAGAGAAGAGAGAGGAAGAAAAAGATGAGAGAACCGGAAAGACAGACGGAAAGAAAACGCAGCGTTCGTAGTTTCAACTCGGGTACGCCGGGTTGGAGTGGAGCCGACCGCATTGCGCTTAAGCCTTTACGATTATGCGATAATATACGAGCCTCTACGAGGCGTCCATAAAGAATTCTTTCTCCGCAGACGAACGTGCGCTACATATGTTTCCGCGAGCGAGGATACGCTCCCGTGTCTCTCCCCCGGGTTGCTTCCCCCGCGAGGATACTAGCATACGTCGGTGACAAATCTTTCGAAAATCCGCGGAGGTATCGGTCGCGCAGCGAAATGTTAGACGACTCCGTCTAACATTTTCTCATGTCTAACATTCCGTTAAAAGCAATCGAATCGAATAGAATTTCACGATTACCAAGTGTCACGTGGTAAACGAAAGAAAATCGATTGTGCACTTGAATTTACATGATTACTTTTCTACTACGATCAATCACCATTCTTTATCGTACAAGGTGTATAGGTTTCCGTCGCGATAAAGAAGAAAATTTTCATTTGCAAGTTCCTATTCCATTTTATTAATAGAAAACTCAACTTCTCTCACTTCTCACTTCTCTCCGTTTTAACATAACTTCAAGTGAAATAAATATAATGCAAATACAATAAATATAACTTCAAATAAATTAAATATAATGCACACGCAATATAAATATTTAGTGCTACTCGGTACACGGATTTTAAGAAAGCTGTCCTACGTTTAACAATCTATCTATTTGTCTATTTATCATCATTACGGTAACCGGGTAACATGGTGTTTCCAAAAAATCACGAACTCGCTCGGGGAAAATACGGGAACTTCCACGGCGCGGCCTCGTTCGACCGGAACGTTCCGCACGGAAAAAGGAGCATAGAGAAAAGAAAAAGCGCTCGTGAGAGAGAGAGAGAGAGAGAGAGAGAGAGAGAGAGAGGGAGAAAGAGGAGAAAAATTCATTTTGAAATGGGCACTGCCTAACGGGGCCGCGCGTCGAACTTTAGAGCCCGCGCGCTCGTCCTGGTTCGGACGAGCTGCGATCCTGGCCGGTTGCCAGGGAATAGCGAAGGGACCGGAAGCGGCGAGGAGATGAATAAAAAAAGCCGTACGCGGGCGTATCTATCATCGCGATACCTGTCAAGGTGCGCGGCGGTGTGCGAGCGTATACCGCGTGCGCGCGTGTGGATATAGGTAGAAGAGCGACCGCGTGTTCGAGCGCGCGGCGTGGGTGAAGCGGCTCGGAGCGTAAACGCGGGACTCTTCGAAAATCATTTCCAGAGCGGACAGGTGGGGGATGGAGAATCCATTCTCGACGCCGCGCCGCGCCGCGCGCGAGAAGGCACGCAGCGGCAACGCCGACGAGTCGTTACCACTGCAGTGCGGGCGAGTAAACTTCGTCGAGTGCATAGGTTGCACACACTACGCGGGGCTTCCACGTATAGCCGCGACGTGCGCGCCGGAAACATAGTTATACTGTGTATAGCAAGGATACGCGAAATATAACAGTTTCATAAACCCATATTCCCCCCTCCTCCTCCCCTCCTGCTCCTCCTCTTCCTCCTGCTCCTCGATCCATTCCCGCCCTCTTTCTCTCATTCTCCTGCACAGAGGAGCCGGGAAATACCGCGTAAAAATATAGAAACCGCGTATTCTCACAAATTGGACAAGTTCCACTTAACTTATTATCAAGTTATATATATATTAATAATTTGCTTTTCTCGAAATCTACTCTGCGTTAATTCGACCATTTATATTTGTTTGGCATGACTGGATGAATAAAATAAACGTTTATAAATATAAAATAATGGACTTCGCCGCCGATTATCCTTCTATTAGCCTTTAATTAGTCCTTTTCACATAACTTGTACTTATAAAAACAAAACATATCGTTAAATTAAAATTAATCGAAAAATCGACTTCGAATCGTAAAAACGATAATTATGATTCCGTTGCGCAGAATAAACTGAACCTCCAAATCGTAATAGTAAATTTTGGTTTCGCGCGCACATTAACTGTTCGATTAAAACTGGAATTCAGCCGCGGGTGAAGCTGCGGGAAAAAGTTTTTGTATGCCCTGTATATCGATAACGGCCCCTTAACCGTACTTCTCATTCTGTTTCGTCGCGAATGTGGTAACATGTCCGGGATATATAGCCGAGCAGCGGATCTCGACGTTCCGAGTGTGTTTGGGAATTAGGTAAAGGGATTCCATGGATTATATTCGGGAACTTCGAGCTCCTGGAGGATTTCGGACGGGCTAAGGATCCTCTCGAGTTTCTCGGGACCACAAGTCAGGATAATAATGTCAAGGAAGAGCCTCCCTCCCCTCCTCCTCCCCATTCCCACCTTACCCTCTCCGCGGCCCTCGTCGAGAGACAGATTCGTGACAATCGCATGAAAAAATTACGAGAGAGGAATCGGGGTGGGACGTCTCTCGACGAGGCCGAGGCGCGCCTCGGATTTTACAATATGTATCGCGGCCGCATATGCCGATATAATTACATGCGACGCAATTATGTGGCGGCCCATTGTGACGACTTGGGAATACATCAATTATTACCGACCACCGAACAAATATCGTCTAACCGCTCGATATTAACTATCATCGCTTTCGAACGTAGCAATTGATCGAATGAGTTATTAAATCGCCGCGCGTCGTTATCATTAATTATCAATTGCCGATGGAGTCGCCGAGTGTTTATTATGCAGTAAGGCATTACTCACCCATGGCGCTCGGATAATTATTCGTTTCACTTGATCAAGTGCAACGAAAATATAGGGGATGGTAAACAACCAAGGATCCACGCGCGTCGTGCAATGTGTGTCACGCTTGAAAGATTCACTTTCTCGAAAGAGGAATTTGTATACCTATATGTGTTACAGTTGAACGCGGGACGTTTATAAATTTATAGATTTCGGCTGAAACTTATATCTATGTTTCCATTAGCGAAATAATTAGTTTCTCGGGAAGTTGGAAACGTCGGAGGGATTCCGATGTAGGACATACCGAAACTCCGGATAATAAATGCAAATTGCGAGTCTTCGAAGTGCTCAGCCAAGGCCGTCGTAAGTATGGCACTTTCATTAGCATACGACAGAATCAGTCTGTTCCGCCGTCGATATATAGAAGCGCGAGATCCCGTAAATCAGCAATGGAATGTAATTATATTGATTTAGCGTAACGTAAACGAGGGCAGGAAAATGCAATATTTCTCTCGTAATGAGAAACAACACAACGAAATGATTTTCGGCGTTAACTCGATAATGACGAAAATGTTATCCAGAAGTAGAACAGGCGCGTTGCATTGCAGTCATACAATCGGTGCAGATTCGTATCTGTTCGTTAAGTTTTTGTCGCGCATATTTTACGATAAGGAATTCTAATTTCCGTCGATGTAGATTCTAACGTGTATATATATATATATATATATATATATACGCGTACAGAGAGCATTGCCGCCGTTCTTTTCATTTATGGAGAGATATTTATCTGAGATATTCGTCAAAGAGATGACGGATACAAGACTATAAGATGACGAATGATAAGATTTTTCGTTTCCATTTTCTCCTTTAAAACCGAAACCGAGTCGGTCGATCTTGTCGAACGAAGAAATTGCTTTCAAGTGAGCTGAATATGCCGAATCTTTCGCGTGTGTCGGGAAGAAAAAGTGGAAGATGATAATCTTGGAACGTCTCATACACGCGCCCGTTAAAGTGTTGCATAATGGTATATAATGTCACTACCGTTCACCGCTCCTGGTGTCTCTCCTCGGAAGAAAAAGTTCTGCATGCCACGCCGCCGTTCCCCGCGTGTTGTTAACTCTCGGGTCAACTTCGATCAAACACGCGGAAGTACGGAAAAATCCGATATCCGCTGTGCGACGTTCGAACGGTGGTAATCAGAAAATGCCTACCTCAATGAACGTTGAGCGCGCTCTAAATTTAGAAAAGAACACGAACGTTACACGCCTCTTCGCCGTCGCGTCGAGGAGGCCGACCTACGCGCCTCGGTATTAGATCGCGCCTTAATTAGAAAAGAAAAATGATGCGCAAACTATAAATGCACAGAGATATACTCACGTATTCTCTTCTCTCGAGCAGAAAAGCCTTCTGTTATTATTCCGCGAGATATTTAATTAGCGGGAATACGCAACGTTGTATGAGCCAATGTGCGGCGCGGTCGGCGGTTAAGAGAGCCTTAAAATATCTCAGCCGTGGGCGAGAGCGGTGTAAAATATGAAAAGAGATCAATCTTTTCGAATAAAACAGAGGAAGCAAAATAGGAAGAATAAATATAGTTTATAGAACTTATATCTAAATTTATATCTATAATATTTAATTGTAATTATTATAATTATTTACATAATTATAATGAGAATTTACGTAAAACTATCGCGCGCTACTTTCTTTCTTGATCCTCAAACTTTTGCAACTCGGCTCCGCGAGAATTTAAATTTGAAAGATTAACCTTTGCAACTCTCTCTTTGTAAATTTTGATATCGAAGATTTCTGTAGTAAAAGTTCAGGATAACTTTCTGCCAAAGTAAAACCCAAGGTATTGGATAAGGAATTTTTGCTATTAACCTACACCTCTCTCGAAAGTTTAATTTATATCCAAGCTAATAATTCCCGCAAGAGCTTAATATTCTTCGCCAACTCTAATATTCGTTCTCCATCGCGTTAAGCGCTACAGACACCGGTGGATGCATTGGAATGTTATACAACTGGAAATTCGAAGCTTTTATATACGATTCTTCCCCGCGAAACGAAAGAAGAAAAATTATTCCGCGTTCAGGTCACCGAACGCTCGATGCGCCCGATATCAAACCGTTCCGGCATACCTTATTCGCCGAAAACAACGAGGGTGCGGTGGTAAAACAAATATATACGTACACGCTACCCTCTCGCGCGCGCGGAAATTAGAAAACACCAGCGCGCCGCGGCGAAATCTATTTCTCGCTCTCTTCACTCTCTCTCTCCCTTGCCTTTCCACCGAAGCTCTAACCGTACGCCGGCGACCCTCTTGCTTTCTACGCGAGTACCTTCAAGACGACCGAGGGGTTGCGCGCCTTTTGTTCGCACCCCCGGAAACGCTCTCAGACCGGCCCTTTCTTTTCTGACGCCCCCGTGTGCCACCCTTGTCGTTTTTCACCCTCCGGCCACCCCGACCGGCGAGCTAAATATTTAGCTCAAAGGTGAAAAACTGAGGACGCCGCGGCGGCGCGGTCGAAGGGGAGAGAAGAGTCGCCGCTTGACAGCGAGGAGGAGGAATTCTCCGATCGAGAAAGATCGACGAGTAGGCGAGGGGGAGGGAGGGGGGACGGAGGGAGAGGATGTGATCGTCGGGACTGAAAGCGGAGCGGAAATGGTGGAAGTTCAACGACAGGCATTGTGGCGGCTAATCGAATTTTTCAAAACCGACGCTGTTACCGGCCTAATTGGACGCGGCGTCGTGTCGCGTCGACGGCGGCGGTGCCATTTTTGCCACTGGGTAGCCGTGCACCTGGCCTGGGTATCCTCCTCCATTTCTCTCTTTCTGCCTCTCGATGAAGCCGCGCGTCTCCCTACCGCGCTTCGATCACCTTTTAATTGGATTACGGCCGCGCGTACAAACCGGAAAATACGGTCGCGCCGGGACGAAAACCGCGCACTCTCTCTCTCTCTCTCTCTTTCTCTCTCTTCCTCTCTTTCACTATCTCGCGCGCGCTCGCGCTCGTGTGCAAGTGGCAAATTTAAGGGACTCCAATAACAGTAATTTGCAAATTCGTTATGGCAGAGCGACTCGGCAATAACGTTCTGTTATCGCACCAGCGGGTCGCACGCGCGCGAGCTTTTTAGCGCCGTTTGCGACGCGACCGAATAAAAGTGTGGAGGAAATTAAATTCTACCCATGAACAATGTGTAGAAGGAAGAGCGCCTCGGATATTAAATCTGAATGCTCGACTCGAGTATTTCTCTTAAAAAGTTACACGTGTGTGAAGGCCGACAATACGTCTGAAATATCGCGGCGGCGTTTCGTTCGCCCCGCGAAAACCCGGCGGTGCATGCCGCGAGAAGGGTTAAAGCGTCGGGAAAGCGCGAGCCTGTTTTTTTTCCGAACGAGACAATAGGTGGAAAGAGCCGAGTGGCTACGAATAATGGGGAAACATTAATGGAAAAATAAAGCGCACAAAAGGGAGAATCGTACAATTTACGGCGTACTTGACTATTATAAGAATTTCCCGTCGCTCGTAGGTATATTCTTGTCACGGAAAAATCAAGCTGCACAGCGGCTACATTTCATTTGAAAAATTTATATCAAATGTGAAAATAATGATATATTCCGACACAAAACGAGAAATTAACTGAGATCTTTGAATATCAGTGTAACTGCTGCTGCTGCCGCCTTGCGAAATATCTTGAAACGCTTCGTGTCAACAGCTAATATTGATTTAGTGTAAACATGAGGAAAGTTTCCATATACAACGTTATTTCTAAAGCAAAACGTATTTAATATACAAAGTAAGCGAAAAAATACAAGACGTCAGTATAATAAAATACATTTTATTCTTGCTTTATAATAACAAAATAAAATGCCTGGATGGCTCTGCTGTGTATTTATTTCTTTGATATTCTAGTACTCACAATCGGAGAGACAATGCCGGCTAGTCATATAAATATCTCTCGAAATCTCTCTACCGTCGAAATTCGCAATGCGAATTTTTCCCCGTTTCATCCTTCGTCGTTTCGTCCCCTCGAATTTCTCGAAAACTCACCCGGGTTTACGAAAAAGATACGCAATTTCGGCGCAACAGTAAAAGCACACCGCCGTAGAGAGCTATCGATCGTGAAGTTTCTGAAGTTTTGAAGCTTCTGAAATTTTAAACTTCTCCCTTTTTCTGGGAGCGAATCACGCTCCCCTGCAGGTTATCCCATTAATCGAAAATCCTCGCAGGACCGATGCGGCCTCCCCGTAGTTTTTTTTCCCCCACTCTTGCACCTGTTGCCGGGCGAAATCGCTTCGCCCGGCTGATCGACGAGGAGAAAAAGGCGTTATTTATTTAATGGCCTCAAACCCGCATCCAAATCAATCCCCTCGTTTAACGACGGCTACAGTACGCGGACTAGGAATTCCGCTTTAAATAATAAGGCGTGCAGATACACATCCGATAATTACACCCTCTAACTAATTCCGACCCGTACCAGAATTTTTTACTTGTTTGCAGTTAATTAAACTTATTTATTAATCGTCATAAATTAACTCGTGAATTCACGTTTAACAATTATTGTTATTGCCGCTCGTTAAATTGGCGCGAATTTCGCGGCCATTTTTGCGGAATTAAAGTCGCCGCGGAGAGTCGGGCGAAGTAGTTACGGGCCGTCATAGTCAGACGGGTTCGTACGTACCTATCCTACGCCGCCGTTAGTGGAAATGATGAACTTAATTCGCCGACTGTTAATTCCCGTCGTACACAAACTAAGCACGTGTATAGCACACAGACGTCCGCGATGATACTCTCAGTAACATAAGTTGTAACACCATATTGTTCTCCGCAATTTATGCCGGGTATCCTATTGGTCAAGACGTTTATACGCTACGCTTGTAGTCCTATGCAAATTCCTGCGGAAGGGGCTTTTACCCTTGCATATTTTGGCAGACGTATAATCATGCGTCATGTAGGAGAACGTTCCGCTAACTCAAATCCATGTTCGTACATATTACATTTTAATTTCGTTAAATCAATTCGGAGTATACAAATACAGAGCGCACGGAGATATATACCGCTGAAAAATTAATAATTTTTCTCACAACGAATGGCTACCACAGATAGCCGTTGTATTTTGCGAGTTTCGAATGCAGAATATAAATCATATTTATTTTTTCAACACGGTTTCAACCGAACTGTACGTCGCGCGAGAATAAATATTCCTTAGCGGGTACTCAGCCACGAATTTGCCACGAATTTTCAAAGTCTACGGGCCAATTTCAATCCCTGCAAATTAATGAGGTCTCGTTAAAGCGAGAAAAGGATTTGCGCCGATTACACCGGTTTCGAGACCATTGTTGAAGCGTTAGGATTTTCACGGGATCAGACAGGCGGGATCCGTTCCGGCGAAAACGGGTCCAAAGGGAAAACCGGGAATGAAAGCGGAGAAAGAGAAAGAGCGCGGTGGGGGGCGGGGGGAGGTGTACGTAAAAAGGGAAACAATCGGAGAGAAACGTCGAGGACAAAGCACGGAGGCATAATTTATCACGCGCGACGGCTACCTCCCGCGGCTGCAGCACGGGGCCGGAAAAAGCTCCATGTGATAACATAACACCGGAATTAGAGTCGCGGTGATTAAGCGCGCGAGCGTATAAACGTCAACGACGTAAGAGTGCGATAATAAGAGGCGCGCGGCGCGGAAGGTACCTTTATCCCATTTTTCTCATCTTCGGTAAAGAAAAATAAGCGGAGCCCGCAGGAAGTGCGCGTCAAGTTGATTAAGGGATTTAAGGGTGACTGTCGAATGGTGATAAGTAGATGTGTGTGTGTGTGTGTGTGTGTGTGTGTGTGTGTGTGTGTGTGTGTGTGTGTGTGTGTGTGTGTGTGTGTGTGTGTGTGTGTGTGTGTGTGTGTGTGTGTGTGTGTGTGTGTGTGTGTGTGTGTGTGTGTGTGTGTGTGTGTGTGTGTGTGTGTGTGTGTGTGTGTGTGTGCGCGAGACGGTTACTTTTAACAGGCGTCCTTAACTGAGTCCTAAGGCTAAGAAAGACGCGATACACCACTTGAGGGAGGGACGAAGCGTTCCCGTTTCTTACGACATGCTGACGGAGTAACCTGTTCGCCAAGACGTCGTAATTTCACGTTGTGCGCCGGTAACATTGTCCGTTCGCGTAACGGTGTTTACACAAGGGATGTGGATTCAGGGCTTACAACGCCGTAGGGATGTTATTCACATTTGTCCATTAAGATTATGTCACGCGCTGTTTATATCACCGCAGCGCGAGACACTGTTGCTCGCGCACACTAAAGCGCGCGGCTTAAATCGCTGTGGAAATTCGGCCGGATCCGACGATTGTTGTCCGCCGGCGGGCTGCTATCGGATTCCCCGCCCGTTCGAAATTAAGATTGCACGGCGATAGCGCAATTGGAAATTGGCGTTCGACCGGAGAGCGAGAAGCGGCCCGGCTAAGTCCTATTGATCATGTCCCAATCTCCGACGACGCATAATTGCAATGCAATCTCAATCTCCAACAGGCAGGAGGCTAGCCGTGGCGATGGTCCTTCTGGTCGTTTAAGATGTCACCGGTGGCCATATGGATATGACCAATGACTGTTAGGCATCCCGGAAATCCTAGCAATCACGAGGCACGTCCGTATGATTACTGACATCTTAGATGACTAACGAGATCAACGCCGGTAACAATGGTCAATCTCCGATCTTGGTCGCTTGGACCTGATAGGAGAAACTGCGAAGCATTCGGAATCTACAGTCACGCATTTGTGATCGGCAAATAGTATAGCTTATCGCTTAAGATAATGAATAACGGCAATATATCTGATATTGGTACACAGCATTAAAATTTTCAAGACTCTGTGTGCCGTTTTTAAAATCGACACACGATATATTGATTTAAATTTTAACTTAAATACGATGTCATCGTAACTAGAAAATTTAACGAAAAATTTAAATATAACTATAGAGATATGCGGATAACATCAAAGTAGAGTACACGCAGCGAGGTGCCTATTACTATAGCAGCAGGCCTCTCGGATGATCAAATAATGGGCGCGTCTAACGGCTGGTGGAGTATATCCCTTCAATTTTTCTACCAAGGCCAGCTTCGAGCGTATTTTTCGCCAAGAGAAGCTGATGTAAACCGAATTTAACCGAGCCGAACCGGAGGGATGTAGGCGTGTGCGCACCCCGTCTCTTCAACCTCGCATCCCCCAACGCGAGCGATTCCTAAAACTCCCGGCGGGCAGACTCTCGGATGGCACGAGCGCGATCCGAGAGGGCCGAGCGTTACCTACTACGGTGGTTTGCCTGTCGGCGACGATTTTATCCTATTGATTTCGCGCGTGCGGAGGCTCCCGGAGGCCGGAGAAGACGAGTACGACCGAGATGAAGGACCTTGACATCAATATCGGGCACAACAGGCAACCCCTGAGACCCCGCCGACGGCGCCGCCACCGCGCCGCGCCGCGCCGCGCGCGGCTGTGTCCACTCCATCCCTCCGTGCGCGCACTCGGCGACGACGACGGCGACGACGACGACGACGACAACGACGACGACGACGACAACGACGACGACAACGGCAACCACCGTGTGACGGAATCGCGTCGAAGGCTGCCGAGAGGGCCGAAGTAAGCTCGGCGTCGCTCGGCCCCGCTCGTACACGCTCGTCCCCAGAGCCGCGGCTCCCAGAGAAACATCTGGCCCGGACGGCCGGACGTAAGTTACTGGCGTAATATGGCGCGGAGCCGTGAAATATTCCCGCTCGAAGCGCTCGCCTCCGGCGACGTATATTTAAATAATTACTTCCTCACCCCCTCGTATGGCGGCGTATGCCACCCCTGGCTACCCGCCCGCGGCCATATTCCCCGCCCTCCGCGCACCTCCTCGGTCGTAATTCCTTACGTGATATTCGCCTCTACCCCTCCTCCCCCCCTCCCGCGCCGCGCGCCTCCTCCCTGAATCTCTCGTCCCCGCGCGATTCCTCGCATCAGGAGGACGAGGCCAACCGGCGCGCGGCGCGCGGTGTGACTCGAGGAAAAATTAAAATTCCGCCTGGGAAAGGCGCAGTGGCGATGGGGATGCTTTTCCTCGCGTTTTTCCGCGCGCGACTCTCTTCCCCGCAGGAACGCGCGCAACTCACTGCCAACTCTCGCTATTTGTCGCGTAATGGGTGTCGCGAGATAATCCGTCTTCCCAAAGGCAGGTACTGTGACGAAATTTCACGGGAAATTTCTTCCTAAAGCAAAATGAATGGCATTTTTTTTTAACGCAAAAATGTTTAATTGACTTACGGTCAATTACTGACTTATATTAAATCGATACCTCGTTGACTCTGTATGAAAAATACAAATCGTCTTGGAATTTTTAATGCAACGCGTATCAATTTATTTCTCATTAAAATTCACAATGCGGAATTCATTACTTGATTTTTAGACTAAAATCACATGCATGCATTGAAATATGTGTTTAATAATTCGAATATCGTAAAAAAGCGATATTCGTTAAATTTTCATACTTTGTAATGCTTTATTAATGTAGTAAAATACATAGATGCAACGTGTATTAAACATATACATATTTTTCTTATTCACGAGAGAAAAGTATCATATAAGTAATAAATTGTTAATAAGCCATTAGGAATATCTAAACAGATTAACGATGACATCGAAAGATGTCAAACTAAGTTGTAGACAAAGTTTCGATCTTACTTTTCAACAAAATTGAAGTAGTCTTTATCTTGATAAATATTTAAGACATTTACTTTTTCGCAATTACGATTAAAATATTTAAACAATTTTCTGTGTACCCAACTGATGGCCGTAAAGAGAATTAATATCAAAATTTTAAGTTTCTGCTAATATTGGTTTCTCGGCTTCCATTGAAAATATTTTCGTCTTAAACTTATCGAGAATTATTAACCATAGCTCACAAATCGCTATAAAATATTTATTTCCTCATGTGCTTATATCCGTAGTCCCTACTTGTAAAGAATCTCTCTTTCCATTATACCATACGTGTTTTCTTGTTTTTTTAATAAGTATAATAATTATTATTGTAGTAAATCAAAGGCATCAAATACCCTGATATTCTTCTCATCCTAAACGCGCCCGCGGCTTCCCAAGTATTTTAGATTTAACACTTACATCCGGATAGAACCCGGAGCGCAGGAATATCGCGTGAGAGGTAGTCGCGCGAAGGAAGAGCCGGGGGTATCCGGAGGGTGAAACTTTATTGCGCGTAAGCTTAAATCGATCAGTAAAGTGGCCGCGCGCGCTCAATCGCTATCAGAGCCTGAGGCATAAATTTGATGCACGCCCGTGGATACGTACGCACAGCCAAGAGTGGCTGTACCGAATCACGATCAAACACACCTCATTAACCGTACGTTTACCGATCCAGGTAAATTCAAAGCGGTGCACTCGGTCGCGATGCTGATCCGCATCGCACGCCGCCGCCGCGGTATTTCGAGCGCCGCGGGTTATAATAACATTTCGCGCCGAAGAGAAGTCGCACGTCGTAACGCCATTAGGAGAATCAATCTCCCTCTCTCTCTCTCTCTCTCTCTCTCTCTCTCTCTCTC
>NW_012026925.1:339929-383526 GCF_000956235.1 Wasmannia auropunctata
ATTTCGTTTCCGGATAATTAGCGATTTCGTGCGCCGGCGGGAAAAGTTTGAAAAAAAAAGGACCGTCTAAAACGCGAACGTCAGAGCGGGCGTTTGCTCCCGAAATGTAGAAATAACTCGGAAAACGGTTGCAGTTTCCACGGTCGAGGAGATGGTGGCGCGGGCAGAGGTCGTGTTTCCTGGCCAGTGCTCAGTTTCCGGCAGTTTACGAGTTTCTCTCGTCCAATAAAAGGCACGCTGCACACACACACGTGCACCTTGAAACAGAGGGCGAAGGAAGGAAAGGGAGCGAAGCAGGAGAATGATAAGTCTCTCTCTCCCCCCTTCTCTCTCTCTCTCTCTCTCTCTCTCTCTCTCTCGGCACTTCGAAATCGGAGAGAATTCCCTCTGGGGAATACATTATCGTCGGGTCGAAAACGTTTGACCTTGTTTCCGTTGCTGGTTGAACGCCCGTATCGATTGGCGGGCTTAAAAAAGCTCACGTCGCGAAATTTTGGCAATGACCCATTCTTAACTTTTCAGACTGCTCGAAAGCATCCAAATATTCATCTTTTATCACCCAAATCTAAATCTCTCGTGGACAATGTGTGCAAGTAAATAATTCTGATGCTATAATCAATATGAATTTTGTCATATGAAGATGTTAGATAAATCAAATTTTAATCAATTTTTATAACAGCCGAAATTCGTTAAAAAAAAACTGAAAACGAATATTTTTCGAGTCGCTTTGAACTTAACGATCAACATTATTGAAACGCGCAAAAGATTAATTATTTGTCGCTTTCATAAAACATCTCTCGTGATTTTCTCACGGATTCTATAAATTCCATTTACCGATATATATACAGTATATATAGCTCTTTTTTTTCAAAATATCCAAATGGTAAATAACGTCCGGTCCAGAAAGTCAGAAATTCAAGTATTAATGGCCATTCGTACATATGTATACGCTCGTTCAGTTTATTCGGATTCTTGTTACAAGCGAAATGCGCATTTCGACGAATTTGATAGATGTTTGATAGGCGAATGTGTTCGTGCGACATTAAACGAAATTTACTTGCCTGCGCCATCCGAGGGCGATGTTTAGTCAGGATGGTAATTCGGAGTCAGTGCACGCCGCGAAATTATAGTCGATGTAATGCCGTTCCGTAATATCGAATCGCGCGCGCGGCCATATTCCGCCGTCGTCATTATTACCGTCGTTGTTCAATGCATTTTCATATGCAAATCGCAAGCGGGATTTAATCAGTCGTCAAAATATATTATTCGCTCGCCAAGACACTTAATACTCGTGATAGCCGCAATAATTCCATTAATATCTTCCACTGCACCGTATATGCGATATATAACATACCTATATTTTCTAAATGCGAATTTACGGGTCAGCGAATATCACATTAACAATTATTTTACATAATGGTTCTAACTACATTGTAATTTCCAGCGTAATTTTCTATGTTATATTATTAATTTCGCCTAAATAGAATGTTAATAATCAGAAATTATTATATATTATAAATAACCGCGCCACTGTCCTCTGTCTCTTAACTCCGATAAAATTAACTCCGACAAGTTCAATCTTTGAAAGGGATTTAAACATTTTTTTTCTTTATCTACGTATACACTTTTCTTTAAACGATTTAGACACCTCCCATGAATGTGTAATAAGGCTAAGTAAATGAAGAGATGAAAGGGATTAAATTTAAGTAACTTTTACCAGCGAGGAGATATATTGATTGAGCGCGGGAAACTTGATCGAGAAAGTTCAAGTTTAGTGAAGTAAATGAAAGTGAGATAATGCGTGTGAATTTTTAATAAAGCAGCAGCGGGAAAAGCAGATGTACAATGCACGCGTTTTCCTGCGCGGATGGGTTTTTCAACCGAATATTACAGAGATTCGCCGGCCCGCAGTTGCATTAATGCAACATTAACATTTAAACACAGCTACACTTTCGCGTAATCATAGAGATCTTCCATTCAAAATATGCAAAATTTCTGTTGTACGTCATTCTTAATCTGGCTTCACTAAGTTCTTTTTCATTAGCGTAACATTGTATCTGTACATCGCGAAATCTCGCTTTCATGTATAGTCGAGTATTCTCAAGTGGAATTAAAATAATGTCAGGCACAAAGCCCCGCGTCAATCTCGAGTCGGAGCGGCTGCAACACACGGCTGCACGGAAGGATATCTTCCCGGAGGAGTTATCGAGTTAATCCGCTGAAATGAGTGACCGGGCGAACGGATCGAGGAATTTGTCTTCGCGGTGACGTTTTAATGATTTTTTAAATCGAATTATCGGCCGCAATGCGAAGGGACCGGGCTGATAAATGCGCACATTCGTCTAGGGTGTATCCTTAGCCAATCTCTGAGAACGGCGTGGCGCGGCGTATAACGAAATTTATGGATACCACAGGCGCGGCCTTCACGCCAGCGGCTTTCGACGGTTCTGCGCGAAGGAGGGCAGCGAGGAAGAGAGAGAAAGAGAGAGAGACAGTCCCATTGGTACCGGCTGCAATAATTATTATCGAATTTCCATTCGACTCTCGTTTGCTTCCTTGCCGCCACGCTTGCCGAACCGCCGCGCCGTCCGGAAGAAGAGAGCTCTGGGTCACCATATATCTGCGTCGGTAATGGAACCGACGACCTGAGTACGTGAAACGACTCTCGCGAACGCGTTTGCGCCAACCGAGCCCGAAATACGTCACTCAATCATCGCCCGTGTACGGGGTGTGTCTGAAACATTCGCGTGCGGAGACCTCAAAAGCGTCTCCCCTGAGTCGAGTTGACACGAAACATTTTCATCCTTTCGGCACGAGGGACGTGTCTCGCCCTCGAGGAGATTTCCCCCGGACTTGTCAGCGCGCGGATCTGCACGCTGAATGTTTCTTTTTCGAAACAGAGCCTCGCGACTCTCAAAATGTCATACCGCCGTCTACTCCACCTGATTTGCTTGCTTGTTTGTTAAGAGAATGCATTCGGATCGGAGGGGGGGACCAATATTGAATTCTGAAATGTCATTTGGTCGTAGACCACGCGAATGGAAAGATTAATTTTCCATGCTTACATTACTCGCCATATTAAATTATGATTCGAACGAAATGGTTGACGCAAATGTATACTGACGGACGAGCCACTGAATTTTGTCAACATACATTAACGTGTATTTACTGCTATGGTTAATATGGTCTTTTGAAACATTGTTAGTTGTTGCCAGAGCAGGAAACGCAGCGGAGTGCGCGATAGCATATTGTAAAATCAATTTGCGCTAACCAGACGAAAACTAGATTCACGAAATTTCCGTATAGTATTTTTTAAAAGGATTAAGCATGGGTAAAAACATCTGGTTGCATTAATTGGAAATCTGATAGATTCAACAAAAGGTACAAATCAGATAGACTTATATAATAGTTAAATCAAACTATTCTAGTCGAGACAACCAGAGATTCAATTACGATAAAAGGAATTCTGATTGATCAGAATATATAATATTTTGTATGCACTTCTTGATTGGTACAACCAAAACACTTTTAAAAATAAAATATACCGTATCTCTTCAATGTAAAACAATAAAAAGGAATCATAATTAAGACAAGCAATAAAAGTCTATATAATACGCAGAACTTGGTGCGTACAAAATTTTCATTAAAAATATATTAAATGTTTACATACAAAATTTTCCTTTTCATACGTTTTGGCCTCCTTCAGGCTTTCTTCAGGGATGAACGATACAATATTACGCCAATATCAATAATTTATGCCAAAACATTTTTCTCAACGAAGGAAAGATTATTCTTCAGCATATATCTATGTAATTTTTATTAGTAAAAATGTGCCAATCTTTCAGTATCTTTCATTTTTCGATTTAATTATCAAAACTGACGTATCGAAAAGTAACAAATATCATTTCGCCCCAAGATTTCTTCCGAATTGGCTGAAGAATTCAAAAAAAGATCGAGTCTTTCAAGAAACAATAAATTACTCTTATCCTCAATCAACATATTTCCTTTAAAATACGAGTTTTCGGGACACCCTGTGTACACGAAAATGATCTTTCGGAACTGCATACAGATATCAGCATCGGCTTCACGTTCCGCCAAAGAGATATGGACCGAGGATTTACGACAACGGTACGAGCTGTCGTTCGACGAGTCGAGTGGAATGACGCGATTAATTGATCCTTCGCTGCTCTACGAGAATTATTCGGATCGCCGATGTAAATTTAATAGTTACGTGACGCAGCGCGTCTTCTTTATTATTAATTTACGCCGCGAATTGTATGCGGGCCCTTCCTGCAATTTAATTAATCCTCTTCATAGGACGTAATGACGGCTGATTGGAGCACGCAACATGCTTTATCGAATTTTTAATTAAAACCGAATTACACTGTTCCGCTGATAGATAATTCAATTTGTCCTGCTAGCTCTCCTGGTTGCCAGGAAACAATAAATTACTCTTACCCTCAATCAACATACTTCCTTTAAAATACGCGTTTTCAATTTCATTCCGATTCGCGTCCAACAATTCGCATTCAATTCGTGACGAATTATATACTATTTCTATATATGAATCATCGCCGGATATATATGTTAAGCCGTCACATTGATTTCATCCTCGGTATAATACTGGAAAATAAATGGAATCCTAAATTCGATGTGTAATAATTTTCTTTTAATCAGACGCTTAATTTTCATTCTCGATTATTTATATTGTTGGCCATAGATTAGATTTAATAATCAGATTCGTATAATTTCGACTTTCGAAAACGAGCGATTTACTATATCAACCGTAATAATCGGCAATTCAAATTTCAATTTTTACGCTGTCTTTACTGCTGTGTGCGCGGTGCAACGCACGCGTGAAAATCGGGGAGTGGGAGGGGGAAGGAGGGTTCATCTGAGCATCTATATGCACACAGCGGATAACAACTAAAATTATTACCGAATAAAATACTCCGTGAAATCCTCGAAAATAGAATGCGGTAACGAACAAGTTTTGCTAATACACCGACAAATACAATTACAACGACATTCGGACGAAATAATGCAGCAAAATTGAACGGTTAGCAGTAAGCTTCTTATTTCCGCAAACAATGCCCCGGAGGATTACGTTCGGGAATAAATCGGGTCCAATTATTCTATTCGAGTAATTATCCGATTCCCGGCCGGGTAGCCGTACAGCAGCACGGTAATATTATCCGCAGTTGGACACGCAATTTTACGGAGTTTTCGACAATAAAATGATTCGCGCGCTGTAAAACGCGATTTATCGTCACCCGCCCCCTTTTCCGGTAGCGACGAAGAAATCGTCGATTTATCCGTCGAGGGTATGCAATTTTCGAGGAAATTTTACGTGTATCGAGCGCGGGCCTCGAGAAACTCGACGCCCGCAACCGGCAGTAATGTATTTTATAATTCATCATACTGCACATTACAACGGTCCCGCTGCGTAACACATAATCCGTTTGCATAATGCGGCCTACATATGAAACGCCCCAGAAGGGCTTTATTACCCACGCGTGCCGGATGACACGGAAGAACCCGTAAGAAAAATCGATACTTGTGTTCCATTATAAATAATAAAACTGCTTGCGCGACGAGTGTATAAACGGAACACCAACGTGCGATATTGCAATTAGCTTGCCCGATTAACCTTCCCTTTGTTTATAGGTTGATACCGCCTCCCAGCGAATTATGCTCAAGTTACATTGTTTTCAGTTTTTGCCGCGATATGTAAAGGGATTGTACAGATATATATGTGATATAACTTTAATATCTGATCTCCTTATGTTACTCTTTTTCCTCTCGTTTCGACCACGAAAATACTGCTTACGCTCTTCTTTTCTCTATACCTTGAGGGACCGATAGATTTGAATAATAAAATATATATGCTTACACTTAGCTTTGTGAATGCAAAGTAACTTAAATTTTGTAAGTCAAATTAATCACAATGTTCACAATTAAAAGATATATGAATTAAGGTTTCTTGACATTCTATTTTGTTAATCAAAATAGAAAAAAAAATCGTAATTCAATATCTATTATAATTAAACGTGAAACTTTACATGTTTAATGTTTTAATGTAAATTAGCGCTCAATCTATTAATTGATAAAACATCGTTTTAATCAAGATTACATATGCCTATCTATTTCATATCTATTATTTGTCGTTAGATATGTGTATGTGATGCAGTTTACAGTTGATCTGCCAACTCGGATTTTTGTCACTCGGATTCGAGCATGTTCGAAGCCTTTGATCCCTATCTTATTGATCCTCTTGCGCTGTACCGACTCGCGAATTTCCGACTGCCTCGAGACATCGAGACGTTGGAAATCCTCCAGATCGCTTGATTTCCTGAAGGAAAATGTATCTCTAGTAATTTATCCGGTTACCCAAATCTATATGGGAATACGCAATACCAATGCTGAAGGCATAGAGAAGGGACGTCGTAAAGGGAAAATTTATTTAACTCCTTCAATTATTCCTAATAGCACGACTCCATTCCGTTATATTTATCATGCAGTAACTGTTAAACATATAAAGTTTTCTTTACGAAATTTCTCTGACAATGAGTCAGATTTTTCAGATTTCTCTGAATCAGATAAAGATGCATTTTAATAAGGTTTGACTGAAGGAAGAAAAAAAAACAAACGGAGAAAATTGAACGCCAAAAATTCTAATATAGCATAACAAAAAGATTTGCATTCAACGACAATTATGGAATAAATAATTATAATGCGAGCTTCTACGCAACAAACTTTCTGAACGTAAAAAAAACACAACAAAGAAAATAGCGTAGGAAATGTTGATTCGTTAAAAAGCTCGAGTTCGTAATATTCACGGATAAACGACGATGAGGCAACTATAACGGAAACAATGCGGATGCACAGACAATTTTTCTCTTTGCATTTCCGACTTGCGCTCGTGATTGTATATTAACCGGAATTTGGTGTTAAATTGTAGCCGGCAGTGGAATTTACACGCCACGGTGAGCATTAATTTAAAATTGTTCGAGGAAAAAAAGCGGTCGACAGCGCCGGATAAGAAAAGTGTGGCCTTTAATGTAGTTTTAATGTCTCTATGTGGAATGCGAAAGAAACCTGGGAAAGGCTTCCGTACCTTACGTCAATATTCCGCAAATATATGTTCAAGCCAAGAAAAATAAACAGATACTTGCGGAATCGTTATTTCCTTCAAACTTCAACACGGATTACTTGCGAAAATAAATATTTTCGCAGGAAGAATTGCGGAGAACAAGAGATCATGCCAGAAATTTATTTCATATAATTCACGAAATAAGCACATAAATTCAAAATGCGATTTAATATCTACATATGTATTAAATATATATACAATATTCATATATTATAATATATATATGTATATTCATACATTATACATATATTCATATATATATATTCATATATTATAATATATATATATTATAAATATGTATATGAATTAAATATTTATTATATATATATATATATATATACATAATTTATATATATATATATTCTTCATTTAAATAAATTGAAAAATATTTTATCAGATACTTTAGACAATTGTATCCACGATCGCGCATTGAGTGTCTTAAATCTCGAAAAAATTAAGTTTCTCGTCTCTGTTAGAAGTTCCGATCACGTGGCCGACAACGTGCGTCGAATGTAAAACGCGATCGCGAACAATTAGAAAGAGAGGAGCTTTTGAAATCATGCAGTTGTAGTTGGCACTTCTGCAAGCGTGAATCTTAAGCGGGAAACTTAACTACTGCAGTTGAATCGCAAAGTCTCTTTAAGCCGTCATCAGAAAACAGATCGGGAGAAATGTCACGTTATTCCGTTAACGGCGATTTCTTTTCTTTTTTTTTTTGCGGCATTAAGCACGCCCGATTCGTGCTAAAGAAACTTCTTTTATTCGCGAGAGAGAAAATGAGGTTTACGCTCGTTAGAGTGTGTTCGATATGCAAATTTGAAAACCGACGGGAAGGTACATATCACTTATGGCTGATCGATTCAAAAATCCCGTTTAAAAAGCCCGGCGAGGTGAAATGGGGACAATGTTTCACTAGCATGCGGCGGATAAAAGTACAGCCGGTAGTGCAAGTAACGCGATAGACCGATAAAGGCAATATCGGCGACAGGGATAGTTTTAGGCATTATCGGACGCTTCGATTTGTAATCGTCCCTTTAATATCAAGTGCGATTATTGTGCACTTAATAATTTCTCAAGACGAACTCGTTTCTAATTCGATCGACCAGCTTTGACTCGCCACAGTCCAGTCCGATGTGTGACAGAAACATTATCCTCCGCATCGAGCTGTAATTTTCTGTCGTTTTCATCTTAACATCGATTTCATTCTGTCACGTACGTTTCTCTCATATACAAAAGTTCTCCACCGGTACGATCGCCATTCGCGCAGATCATTTCATTTCACTTAAGTCGAAAGCACGTCGCCGGAATCGAACGATTTGTGGTAAGGGAACAAGCAAATTACAAAAGAGAGGAGAGAGAGAGAGAGAGAGAGAGAGAGAGAAATTCTGTGGACACTCGAGCAGAGAATCGAAGTTCACTTCACTATATCCATTATCCTCCATTATGGAACACGATAACAACTTGCGAGAGCATTAACCCCTTAACGATAAAATTTTTATTTTAAATAGAAAATTGTTAAGTTGTAAAATTTCCAAGCAAAAATTGCAGTCTCAGTGTCAACGAAGTTGACGATCTCATGTTGAGTAGTTCTTCACAGAAAAAACAATTTTGCTGAATCCAGATCTGAAAATAAATTTTGTTCAATAATCAAAATAATTTTGTACGAAAGTCAAAATGATTGCTAGAATATCAAACCGTTTTATAGCAATGCTTATCAGTTTTAACATTTCAACCAATTATTTTGATGATTCAACAAAAAATTTTCAGATCTGTTTTCAGTAAAATTGTTAAACCTTTCAACAAAATCGTTCTTTCCGTGATTTAGGTTCTAAAAATTTTTATATTAATTCTCAGCTTAAAGCTTCTCGGCTTTTATTCGAATTTTTAAAGATTCTATTAAAATCCTGGGCAGATCTTGAAAGTATTGCAAGCACATCTTATTTTTACTTTAGATTTCGCGAATTAATTAGATAAAAATGCAGTCTATGCAAATACTCGCAACTTTAGTTTGCTGTTTGCTGCGACTAAAAGTCACCAGTACACATGATGCATACAATAATGAAATCTTTTTAATGACATCGTCAAAAGTTATTGAGAGCAGCAATTAATATACAACATGCATACTTGTGTAAATAGCAGTATGAACGATTTTGCCAATAAAATTACACATACCATCTATCTATGTCCCGTATATAATTTCAGATACAACTATATCGTTCAATACTTGGCTACTATCCATCAAAGTTTGATTCATATCCACGACTATTATCCATGTATCTATAAAATCTCGTTTATGCTGTTATCCCTGTCATTTCTTTTTTTTTTTTTTCATTTCTATCAGTGATACTGACAGATGTTACACACGTGTGTTTAAACACTCCATAACAGAGTCGAGAATACAAGAACGAGAATCAAACGCAATACGGAAAAAGAATAATATGCAATAAGTCAAATAAAAACACGACAATGTAACGGAATTATCGGAACTCTATAACGTAACTGACATTTAAAGATTTAAACTCATCGTTAATCTCCGGAGAAAATTCAAATTCACGACATCGAGCATTTTACTTCTGCGTGCGTAGAAATTAAATTTTTTAAATAAGTTACTAAGCGGATGTGAATTACACTTTAATGGCCACATTGCAGTTACGAAGAAGTAATTTATTCACGTCCGAAACGACGAGCAACACGGGCACGCGAAAAAATGCATTTTCATGATTGTAACACTGCTGTAGCACGCCTATTTTCTTAACAAATAATGAAATTTTACGAAATAATATCCATAACATAAGCCATATAATAACATATAATTTTAATATGATGCAGCCATAAATAAAATGAAACATGATCATAAATACATTTTTATTGTCGCTGAAAAAACATAATTATGATATTACGATGAACTTAACATTATATTATTAACACAAATATAAATCAAATGTTAGTTCATTAGCTTAAGCAAAAATTCGTTCTTGAAAAATTATCTCTCTGCCAGCTTGAAAAAAAACAGATACGAACGAAAAATACGATCATGTCGTATAATATCGTGTTCCAAAAGAGAAGTCGCCGACAACGGTTTGTTTAAATATTGCATTATTAATACACACTCCTACAGCCGATCTAACGCAATAAAATATTCGTGCGTCATTTTCACGGCTCGATGAATCATCTTTGCGGGGGTATCGAGGTAGCGCGAGTGGTAGAGCGAGATGGAAAGCTTAAGGTATCCCGAGGGGAGGATGTACAGTGAAAAATTGCGTGCGATCCGGCCAATAGGCGAGCATAATGGCGTTCTCGAGATGCGACAAGTTTGAGAGCCCCCCGTGACTCCTTCTGCACAAAGCGCCCCTCCATAATTTTCTTCTCTCGTCCTTTTGTCCCTTGAAAAATCTTGAGTCTCGCATCGAAAGAGACCCTTTTCACGCGAATGTCGAATTAACGAGATCGATTGTCGCGTGTGTGCCATACTTTCGAATACGTCGCGTCGTAATTTCCTGGAGATCGGTCAATGATATCCGATTGTATATCGAAGGGAAGAGAAAGAACAATTGAGATCAATCAAGAATACTTGAGTTTTTTCCCCCTGAACGAGATAGTAACGTTAACGATAATCGAGAATCACGTGAGCTAATCACAAAAATATTGCATTCTCTATATGTAACGGCTATAATTACCGATATGTATACTATAGTAAATAAATACATCTGTGTAATCAGAGATAATAATATAATTAAATGCAAAACTCAATTCGGGGTTTATCAGATTCAATCGTAAATTAAAGGAGCCGTACAACTCAATTCGTACAAACATAAATTATATATATTATCGTTATATATTTTGGAATTCGTAAGCGTATTAGCCTATATAGAGTCAAGCTTGTTCGATATAAAATCCGTACATTAAATCAAGCTTCATTTTAACGTCTCATTTCACGTGTGCGAACTTGAATCCACTCCCGCAAGCTTCCGATAAATAAACGACGCTAAGCGACTCAGCGATTCCGATCAAAAGGCATTTCCCGTTCATCAAGGGAGAGATCGTCGACCCTTGTGCGCTCGCACGCAGCGGTCTACCCCGTTCACCTGTCCGACTAAATCGTAAGAGTCGTTGGGGACCACGACGACGGCAACGACGACGACGACGGTCGCCATGCGGAAGGGAACGCTTCACGCCTCGTCAAGCTGCGGGCGGGCGGCGGGGGGAGGGGGGGGGAAGTATCGTTATGTACATCGTCGGGGGCCAGGCCTTGTGAGCCTTTACGCGTCGGTCTCGTGCACAGGGGAGAGGCCGGAAAAATCCCGAGTTCGTCTACTCGTCGGGTTTAGTGTCCACCGTCGCGGTTGGACCGTCTGCTAGACGGGACTGCGTTCGACATCTCGATACTTTATGTGCAAATAGCTCGGTATAGAAATTGTTCGGTAACAATTCTACACAAGAACGGTATTTGATATACTTTACGATATTTGACAACGAATTAATATAACGAAAAGAGCGTCGGAACTTCCGTTTTCTAAAATTGTCTGAGAAAAATGGTAGCTCACACACACACACACATACACACACGTAAATTCATGGAACGAGAATTATTTGGCATGAAAAGTCGACGAATGCCACAGAATGATATAGATGAAATCAACATCGACCGGCTTCGCTCTTCAAATATTCACAGAGCAACAATAAACATCATACCATATGCATGATGTGATGTGATGCCGATATGTCAATAAGTCACTCCAGGCTATATATATATTGATCATTATATATATATATATATATATATATATATATATATATACACACATATACCGGATACATGTTGTAATGAAAAGCTCCTGTAATATAGTTAATAAATCTTTTTTAGATTACTCCTTATTTACAGAAAGAATTTGATGGATAGTGAAACATTTTAAATATTTTCTAAAATTAAATTTAAATACGGACAATTGTCACATCAAAAATAGAAAAATAAAATTTTCCTATTTTTAGATTTAAGAGTTCTTGCTCGAAACTTTTTAATTTGCAATAATTTGTATTCTATAGACACACAGGAAACTCGACACCGACTTTATAACCAATTTTGCGATTCGAATATCAATATTTTTTGCAGAAATAGAAAAAACTATCAAACGAGTAAAGCTATTGATACCCAAACGTATTGATTGCGTTCCCAACCGCGACCATTAACACTGAGGCGATCGGTATGGTCGAAGGGCGCGGAAAACACGTTTTCATTTAGCCGGGCTGCCGAGCGATTTAACGGGAAAATCGCTCGACCGTGGAGCACTCGATAGGTCTAAAAGGGTTCGCGGCGAATGGCCGAAGCCAGGATGCGAGAACACGCGACAGGAAGAAACGCCAGGAAACGAGAGAGAGAGACCCAACATCGCACGCGAGGCAAATTGACATAAAAGCATATGGTATTGCATATAAACGTCTCGTCCAATAAGATTAATGGTTTCTCAGATCTCTCCACATTCGATTTCCATGTATTAGCACGTGTATGTTTGTTCAACTAAAATATTGTATCTAAAGCCGTAATAGAGAGAAGCGTGAAAAATTGCGTGACTAGCCGTTTAGCGAGGCCATGCCGCAATATATTTACGTGACAAGAATACGCATTGAATATTCTGCGCTTAATCGTGAGCAAAATGTAAGGAAGCATTCCGGGAACATCGGCCATTATTCTGCTTGCATAGTTATTAAAAAAATATTCTTAATCCTCGCCTCGTGCCGCCGTCGAAAGCGATTATATTAAGTGAATAGACTAGACAGCAACGTCCAACAGAAAATTTGTAACGATTACGTGAAAGGAATGTATTAAAAAAGGGGAAATCACGCTGACAGATATTATATTTATATATTAAAAATAAAGTAACTATTCTGAGAGAGAATTGATTATCTATATTCTTACCGCCTACTATCGAGTGAAAATCTATACCTATACTGCCATGCGTTTACCATATTTAGAGAGATCTCACGCAATTTAACTAACACAAGTTAAATAACACGTCATAAATATATATTACTTCGTAAAGAGCAAGATCGTCCGAGACGCCGCGCCGCTTAAATGTACTTCAAAACGAAGTTCGTCTACGCCGCCGTTTCCCGGCAAAAGTTCGTAAAATAGCGCGGCTATTAAATCGTGAAATTTAATATAAAGTGGTAGCGCGCCATATAAAGTGGGGCGTCGTAATTTTTGACAATGGAGATTCGATAACGTCGGACAAACCAACAAGAGATGGTGGAGCCGGGGAGAACCTCTTAAATATACGAACGAAGAAGTTCACTCGCGCGCGCGAACTATAGGCGATGCATAGCGTGTTCCGAAGTTATCTGCTTATATTTTAACAACGCGGCTTCTTTAGATTATGCGAAATGGATCTTTTTGCTGAGAGAAAATTTAAAGAAAGGTCATAATTTTTGCGTAAAATATCATGATCGAAATTTTCCTAAGGTAAAAATCCACTTCGTGCTCTACCAAAGAAATTACCTGAGCGTCTCTTTTCCAGGAACACTTATAAAAATGTCTTTTCAATTTCAAGCATGCAGCATACCACGTAAAATTATACTAAAAGCCCGGAGAACCGCAAGCACTTTATATGGCCAATTAAGGGTTAAGAGCCGAAGGACCTTAAACTCTCCTCTTTAAATTTTCATAGTGAAGTAAACGACTCGGGGGTGGGGAGGGGGGGGAAGAAGTATCAATACTTTTTTTTATCTCAATTCTTCCGCTTTGTTCCCGGTTGGATGAAGGATGCACTTTGAAATGAAAGACGACAAAGGGACGTGCATGTACGAAGGGACTTGTAATACAGAGACAGCGGCGAGCTTGGCCGATTGTGGCATTTCGTCTCTCTCAACCGTTCTTGTCGTGCCAAATCGTTTTTCCAACATTGACGGATCGAAATATGTTGAAGCTTTAGATGCTACAAATCCGTCAATAAGATAAAAATCACGAATTGAAAGACTGCAGATAATTTAAAAGAAATAATATTAAAAAAATGAAATAGAAATAATTTAGTATTCAAGAAAGACTATATCTATAAATATTGTAATACTTATTTTTAATTCAAAGCTATTTCAATATGATAAGTTTTAATATATCGTTAATAAATTTAAAGAACTTCTTTCGCCATGCATGTACTCTTTGCGTCTATAGTATACAGGTTTTTGTCGGACGAGTCGAAAAATCAGAAACAGGTCCGGTAATTGCAGAACGAGAAAAAAATGTAAGCGAACAAAAACTATCCTCTCAAATACGACCGCAACTGAAGCCAGCAAAGCGGCAGCATTTTAACGAGCGCATCGATTTTTAAGTTATAGCCATTTACGAGGACGGCGAGGAAACGATTTTTTTTTCCGGCGACGATATTTTTACGCCTCGCGGCGACTCCCCCGCGAATGACATTTTGAGAAATTTTGTCAGAGATTTTCTCTCCCTCTCAATCGCTCGACCGTGTTTTCCACGCGCTCCGAATATCGCGAGTATGATTTTCGGTAGAGTTGTTAGTCTTCTGGAAAAACTGGCAAAATTTAGAAAATTGAAAAAGTGTCTGGATATTTTGTACTCTGTTAAAAAATAAAAACAAAAATAATAAAAAATTTTTAATAAGTCGCTTTAACTTTGCGATTTTTGTCAATTTTCATTAAAGCGTTATTTTGCATTTTATGATTGCATTTATGAGAATTTTAAAGTCACGTTAGTGCCATTAGAAATAAAGTGCAAATCAATAATTTTCTTGCCAGTTACATTTCTATTTTATTTATATTGTTGATTGACAATTTGATAATAATTTGATTTATTATTTCATTATTATTTAATTTAAATTTAGCGCTATTTTCTTCTTATGTGGCGCTTATACAAAATTTTTTTAATATCAAATCTCTAAAACTCGATACTCGACTGCTTTCAAGTCTAAAAAAATAGAAGCGCGTATTTTGTTTAAAAGCAGGAACAGTTGTATATATCTGTCGTGTTTTGTTCAGTTTAAAGCAACACGTGTTCGTTTCGCGATAGTATACTCGCATTTATACGCGTAAGGTACCGTGCAGGGATCGCTTAAACAGGATTTAACGCGCAAAGGAAAAGCCGGCCTTATTTGTCCCTAGACTCTCCCAAGTAACCTCAGAACGGATACGGTAAATTTATTCGACTAAATTATTTACGTGCCAGCAATTCGGGAATTACCACTTAAAACATCGACATTATTCGAAAAGCGGAAAAAGTACAAACTTACTAAACGTTCGACATTAGAGACAGAGAAAGAGAAAAGAAAAAGATGTTAATAGCAAATTAAATTATTTTCTCAATGATCTTTCATATTTTAATATTTCTTAATAAATAGATAATAAATCCTTCAGAAATAACTCAGAAGTTGTAATCGTATTAGCGATAAATTTAAAGCTCCAATGAATAAATCGGAAATAACTAAATAATGCTAATGCAAGTCGATTTGTATAAGAACTGTGTTTTAAGATCGACAAAAATGCGGCGCGCAATTTGTGACTGGATATTGTAGTAACAAAAATTATTACACATCAACATCTGTCACGGCTCGCAATGGCATTATTTAGTTTTTTCTAATATTTAAAAATAGAAGCATGCTGACGTAGTAACACGCATCATCAGTAGATTTCCCGTAAAAATTTTATCCGCTCATTCGTCAAGAAGTCACTTGTAATTGCGTTTCGTGGGCTTCGCATTGTTTCCTCCGAAATCGCCTTTTTCATGAAAACGTTTGAGTCCATTGTGATGTCCATTTAGAGTTATCACACTTCAAATTCGAGCTTGCCAGAGCAAAATTTCTCGTATTTCCATTGATATATTTTTTTAAATATGTCAAATGACATATAATAAATAGTTATCCATTTCACGTATTTCTATATTAATAAACTAAAAACTAAATAACTAATATATTATAATTTTAAAAAATGTTAATTACTAGAGTACGTGGTTAATACATGATTAATATTTTCAATCGGATAACAATTTGAGCGAAATAAATCTGAATTCGAAAATACAATAGTTATTTTACCGTTTGATATACGTATATATCTTCGTTAAATTCTTTGATATTTGCACATGGATCACTCTCTACGTGCCTATTGCTTTTCTGCTTTTCGCTCATATAATTGAAAGATTAACTAACTGAATGGTATATGTATAACAGGATAATATAATATGATAATAACCATGTAAAATAAAACAAATTAAGTACGTGCGTTAAATATAATAATAGGTACAAATTAAATATGCGGTACCAGAGTTTTCCAATTATTTGGAGAGAGGAAAAAAGTTCGTGATACGACAATATACGTAAAATTTCAATTCTTTATTCGCGTATAGCATGAATGCTTTATCGAGGCTCCATGGTCGTTGTATTTAATTTACAATATTTTTACGCATCGCCTGGAGCTTAATCAGAGGCTGTGAGTTTAATATAGATATTGTTTTTTAACGTACGGTTCTACATTCGGCCCATAGATGAGTAAAGTAAAATACAAAAATTCGTTATTATTTCTAATTGACGAATTTATATTACGGTTCAACAAAAAATTATCCCTGCAAATGAATGTGAAAGAGATAAAAAACTTTGGGAAAAAACTTATCTTTGGTAAAAATAATCGGCGATAAAAATAAATTTTAAAATATAAATTAATTCGCGGGCCAGATAATATCAATATTTATATAAATATTTGAAAAAATGTTATTTAATTAAATTATTGAAAAAATATCAAAAAGACAGTTTCATAAAGCATTATGTCATTAAAAAGGAATTTGAAAAATAATAAAAATGGTGCTGTCTCTCTGCAAAAGTAGAAAGAATTAACGATAGCACATATATTTAAAAAAAAAAAGGAAAAGAAAAATTAGCAGGAAAAAGATCAGCGGGATGATCAATAACGAGCACGATAAGGCAAAGGACGAGAAGATCTCGTCGCAGTCTGACTGAGGAGCAACGCGACGTATTAGAGGGAGCAGATGGTAATCCGATTCATTCTCCACGGACGTTTTTTCATAAACGCGATAGCAAAGGGAATACGCGCACGCGAGTCGGAGTCCGCGAGAATCGGGAGCGGAAGGGAGATAGCCTTTCAATGGGAGGATGCTGACCCCCGCCAGACTAACGGAATGCCGATAATGTTTTATGCATTTTTCATCTTCGGGCGACGAAGTAGGAAAGGACCGGAGGATAGAAAAGATGGCCGAGGGCAAAAGAGTCGGCCAGAGCTCTTCTCTACGAACTTCGATCACTCGCGCGGACTTGGTCGTCGGAGTTCCTCTTCCCTCGAGGGAGGGTGGAAGAAGGGGGAGGGGAATAGAAAAATCGCATTTCGATGTCGGCGCTACAGCGGGGACTGACGTCGCCCTTCGATCTCTCGGCGTCTCCCGCATCACACGCGATCACGGGATGACGACTTGTGCTCTTCCCCCTAGCTCGGCCTGTCGCGATATCAGATTATAGTGATGCCCGGCGCGCGATTTCATCCCGCCGCGCCATCGCAACGCTGCGCACCGTGTCGCCTCGCCGCCGCGCCTTCATCGTCGACAAATTAATTACGAGAAATAAATCGGGGCGTCACACGCCGGGGCAGGTAATCGATCCGTGAGGGTGAGGCGGGTCAGGAATTACGCCACGCTGTCGGCGAAGCGACTGCCGATAATGTTTTATGCATCATTCATCCACGACGCCGAGGAAGCGGAAGAGACGGATCAGTCGCGATTAATTTCGCGCTCGTCCAAGTTTTATCCCCAGGATATCTAACCCCCGTGTTGCCCCCACCAATGCGCTCTATGCAAGGAAGAATTTTTGCGTATTTTTTTTTTTAAATAACGTCTCTCGCCCCGCCCGATATACGCTCGGTGACAGGGATGTTGCAGTAACGAACGCAGATCTCAATATCTCATCAATGTTCTTACGAGGATTATGTCTCGCGCGAATTTCACACGAATGCTCAACGTTGTCGGATACCGAGCTCGTCGTATTCAACCGACCGATTTTTCATTATGGCATGTTTAACGAAACTTTTATTAGCAAATTATGTGTAAAGTAACATGTATATATGGAAAAAGTTATATATATATAAGTTATATTACTGATATCGAACGGCTCTTACTATAATGCTAAAATAAAGACAAAGGTTATTATTTTACGCTTTAGCATATGTTTGCGTTGATGATTAAAATAATATTAGCGGTCGTAAATATGAAAAAAAAATGAGTTTTGCACGCCGCTTTACATCGCTCTCAGTACAAAGTACTCATAAAATACCATCGATTATACCATCGTAGAAAAAATTAACGTGATAAAAGTAACAGTGTTTAGCATCACTAACTATAACAAACTTCATTGAACTTTTTAAAGAATATTTTTAACACGCAAAAACATGAAAATTCAATTATCTCAACAGACGATACGTGATTTGTAATAAGGCCGTCTTTATGTAATCTGCATCATTTTATTTCAGCAAACGAGATGAGATTGCATCAGTTATTTAAAAAAATACCTTTATTGCGTTTTATGCCGTCTTACTTCACGCTTTCGATTATCGCACATGAAAAGACATCAACGCTAACTTTAGCCTCGCGTTCTAAAATTGAACGTAACGCACATGCAGCGCACATATGAATTAAGATATATCTCACCGGAACGTTTTTGAGAAAGACGACCTAGATAATAGAGCCGCGCGAGATTAGGGAATCGGAGCTCGGTAATGTTTTATGCATCTCTCATTGTCGATTCGAGAGAGGGGAAAAAACAACGTGGCGGTCGAGAGTACTTTGGGGCAGCGCGAAGTTAACTCTCGCGCTCGCGCGCAGCAAGAGAGAGAGAGAGAGAGAGAGAGAGAGAGAGAGAGAGAGAGACCGAAGTTTCCCCTCTTTCGAAACAAGAAATAAAAAAACGAGTCATAATTTCGTAGAAGTTATAGTCCAATCGGGAGACGAGAAAAATATGGAAATTCATGCACAACAGACTCAACAAAGACGTAGCGAAAGAGACAATAAAGAGCGGATGGGAACCGCCGTAAGAGCGCGCGAAAATATTATCGTATTCATAGATATTTAAGGAAGAATAACATGCGAGCTTTCCCCATGCATATTAATTCCTTCGACATTTTTGTATTTCGCACCCTCCAGTTACGATAGTTTTCATCAACATGCTAAAGAAACTAACACGTCAAATACAAGTTATTAAGTTTAGCGCAATTTTGTTATATTCGACACTAAATACGTATCATTATTTTAAGAATTTGAGGATATAAATCACATTACAGATTACTGAGATAGTTGATAGGAGAGAGAGGGGGAGGGGGGAGAGGGGAGGAAAACGGAAATACATCGCGTTGCCCCCGAGCGTCGTAGATTCTCTCGCCTCACCACTGATGCCCATTTAGTTTCGCCGTCGCGACGCCGCCGCCGCCGCTGTCGCCGTCGAGGAGAATCGCCGCGGGCAAACTTTTTCCTGGAAAACTGCGAAAATCGATTGTCTCGCACGCAAACGGTGGACGCGAAGGGAAAACAACACCTCGGACACAGACGCGCGAAAGAATAAACCATGAATCGTGTTTCAATTTTTCGAAGACGAGACCGCCGCGGCTCTCGGAAGATTTTGCAAAGATGCATAGGGGCATCGTGTATTGTGTGTCATCGCGAAAATGACAAGCGCACGCGAGAGAGAGAGAGAGAGAGAGAGAGAGAGAGAGAGAGAACTTCGGTGAGAAAATTTATCGCCGGGATGGGAAATGGGCCAGGGGCGAGAAGAAAAGATCTCTCCCGCGCGCGTACGTCCGCCGCGCCGCGCCGGTACACAAGAGCGTGAAGCGCGCAAATTTAATGGAACGGCTGGAGTGATATCAAAGTTGTTACACACGTCACACATACACACGCGCCAGTGTATATCAGAAGTCAGGATCGAGGAATATCTCTCTTCTCCAAAATTTTATTATAAAGATTTTCCGAAACGATTTTCCTCGTCGCGAAACGCCGATCGCATTTCTTTTTTTCTTTTGAAAACGAGCAAATTTGCAAAATTCGTCAAACGTTACGTACGAAATAATGATCGCCGCACGAAACGCATTCTATTAAATTATATTTCGATAGATTTGTTGAAATACCGCATATGCGGCATTGTTTAATTACTGCAAAGTTTTATTTGACAAGAAAATAAAGCCGTTATTTGCGAAACGTGTGCCATTATTGCGATTTCTGCCTGCAATATGAATATTATCTTTTTCTTGCGTTTATAGCTAACAATTTTAACAGTGCAAATAATTATTGCAAGGCTATCGTAATATTAACTAAATGTTTAATCATTATACCGTGTTATCGTTATCAGAAGGTTTCCATTATCGTATTTGTTAAAAAAAATCTCTCTGACAAGAATTATATAAAATATTTCAAATAAATCGCAGAATAATGAACAAATAGACGAAAGATATGGCAAACTGAACGAAAATTAAATCTTTCACCGTCGCGAATATCATAAAATTCATAAAAGCATCCGACTATCCCGACGACACGACGGTCGGAATTACATAAAATTTTAATCGGATTACAAAAACGGTAGGCAAACGAAACAAGAAGCGCCCGCGCAAACGAAGCTTTTCTGCGCGCGAGACAATCGTGGGGAAAGTGTCGCGACGTTCGAAAGTTAATTCAACAATGCACGGTTGTTTTGTTCCGCTCGCGAAAGGATATCGAAGGCCGAAGTTTCAATTTAGATGCCGAGCAGAACTCGCTCGGAATTTCCGGAAGAGCTCGCGGCGCATTAAATTATTTAATTCCAATAAAAGGAGGCTCTCTCTCTCTCTCTCTCTCTCTCTCTCTCTCTCTCTCTCTCTTCCTCTCTCTCTTCGACGAAGCTTCCGTTTTACAAAGGCGATCCATTCGTCCGCCCTGCCGGTTTCCATTCCGCTCCCCGTTCTTTCTCGCACCGTCGGTCGTGTAATTGTTAATTAACTAAAAGCATCGGAAAAGCTCCCTGGATTCTCATCATTAACGGAAGTGAGCTAAAGACAAGCGAGAGTCAACGCGTGTTCGCACCGCGAGATGTATACATGATCTGAAACAAACTTTTATCGTGCGTTTACCGACAGAATGGCTCGAGACATTTGTGTGTCATAAAAAAAAAAGAAACAGATATTTGAGAATTAACTGTGTGTATTGTTGAAATTATTATTGGTTAATTATTGAATAATTATTATTACTATTACAAACTGTGAAGTGCACAAACTTTGTATACCGTCGAGAGACATCTTCGGAAGAGAATCGACTCCAAATTAATCAAAACGGCCTCGGAATACGGATTTGATACGTCCCAATGTAATCCGTATAAAATAATATAAAGTTATTGCACCGTGCAACGCACGAAAATATCAAAACGTATGTAAACTGTCTGTCTAGCTCTCGTCTGTCTCCCGTGACAAGAACGTAAATTATTGTCCGGACTATTCGACAGACGAGGTACCGCTATTTTCCGACCAGACAAAGGCTCTTTCTCCCCATTTCCCATCCTCCTCTTCCCTCCCCCCCCCCTCGCCCTTCCGCTCTTCTCTTCCCGCATTAGTATTTGCGCCAATTGCGGCGCGCGCGCTCATTACTCAAAACAAAATGTGCGCGGACGTGCGAATTCGCGTGCGGCGCGGCGGCGCGGCGGCGAGCGGCGGCGGGCCGCGAGAACAAAGGTCGTCCTTAATTCCGACTAAATGTCCCGTATGTTAGCGGCGTCTCCGCCTCGCCCGTCGACATTCGGACCCGTCGAAATGGCGTAAATTCATTAAGTCTAATCCGGCGCGCGGAGTCTAAACCGCGCGCGGCGTATACGGCTGTCGTTATGCCTCCGTTATAACGCGCGCTGTCACACGCGGAAAATTTACATTTAACGAGCCGGCTTACACAATTGAAGACAGAACGGGGCGAAATTAACGTTCCAACCGGTGGGAAGGATTAAAAGAGTGCGGAGGGGCGTCGCGATGCGCAGCGTGAAATGATAATAAACGAGCGGCGGCGGCGGCAACGGCGCGGCGGGCGGTGTGGCCCACGGTATTTGTCCGCCGTGACAAGCGTATTGATAATTCCAAACGGAGCACAATTACCTCGATAATTATAATATTTCTCGTTATTTTCCCTCTTAATGAGCTCGCGCGCGAAATGACACTAATGATGATATCCCGATCCCCGGAGCAGAGAATCAAAATTTTCTTCTTGAACAATGTGTTGTTTAACGTCCAGAAAATCACCTCGCATTCACGGCTCATCCGTCCGATTCAGCGTTATGCACGGCGCGCCACTCGATTAAGCTAATTAACAAAAAAACCGGCGCTGCGCTCGTTGCAAAACAAATACAGCGCAAATCTCTGTTGTGCATGATATGAAAGGGGGCACGTACCGATCCCTCGATTACGTGCCTGCAGAACGCTACCACTGACACTCTAACCGCAGGATGAATACCGTCATCCACATACGCGATATTTAATTTTATTTATATATTTTTTTTTCATAACACTAAATCTCCTGTCTTTCAAATCCGAGCTGAAAAATAGACGAAGATGAGCCGTTCGATGGAAGGACCCTCGCGTTTAAGGACGCGATAATTGCGAGAAAGAGGTAGGAAGGAACGGAAACGCCACGTTGAAAAAGTGGAGAAGCGCGGGAGAAGGAGGAGAAAGCAAAGGACAGAAACAAGACGGACTAATTTCTCGGCAGCGCGGACCGTTAATCGCACCGGAATTAAGAGAACGAGGAGACAGCCGAGATAAAGGCGAGAAGAGGAGAAGAGGAGGAGGGACACAAGGGGGTACCGAATGCCACCTGCTCTTTAGGGCCTGCACACCAGCCCTCCTCCGCTCCACGCTTCGTCCCGACTACCCTTCCGGACTCCGGGCTTTATGCGAGCCCCCCCCCCCCCCGCGGCGGTCTTTGAATTCACGCCGAGGAGAAATTTATACGAAAACTTGACAATGCTCTCGCACGCGCGGTGTCGCTCTGGTCCCCGCCGTCTTTCGAGTCCTTTCCTTTCCTCGCCCGTCTGATGTCCTTATTGCACTGCCTATACACTTCCGTGCACGCACGCACGCACGCACGCACGCAAATATATACGCGCGTAGGGGGCCGCAAAGGGGATGGCAGAAAGCGTTTTCAAGCCTAGCCCGCGGGGTGAGATATGGTGGTGTTTGGCGCGCGGCTTTAAACCGGACACACCACACCGCGACCTGGCAAATTACATTCGTTATTGGAGTTTCCCGTGTATCTCTTTCCACCCCGCGGCGCGGGCGCGCCCCCTTGATCCGCCGACGCCACCACCGCCGCCGCCGCAACGGCGCGCTATTAACGACGAGTAAACTCCGCGAGGACTTTACGGCTTAAAACTTGCCGCCCGGTTCTCGCGGCCCGCCGCGCCGCGCGTCCCACTTGTCCGATTTCCGAAATTATGAACGGCGAGATAAGCGTTCTCTTCTCTCACTAAACTCGCGTGGCTTTTATCTTCCCCGCCGTCGTTATAGCGAGACGTAAAATTTGGCGCGCTTCAAGAAGCTCTCGATGGAGGTACCCCTGTTACGAGAGTTTGGCGAGGAGCCTCGTTACCGGACTCATTTAACGAGAGAGAATGCATCTCCTAGGGAAGACTTAAAGTCTCTTGTCCGACAAGTTCTTGATGCATCTCTCGAAAATCTTTCCTCTTTGTCTTCCTTTTTTTTTTTTTGAAGAGAGGAAAGAGGCGAAGAAAACTTTTAGGCATATCTATCGTATTACATTTTCTCATGACTCTTGTTTCTCGTTTTCTTTTTGTACGTTTTATATACATTATTAAAATTAACAAAATTACTTAATATACATGCAAGTAGACTTCAACTTATTCTTATTCTTTTTTTTTTAGATCAAGCTATCTTCTGCCTTTATATCTTCTCCCTTTTCCACTGCATTGTCATTTACAAATTCTGAATTCGCTTGTATATGAATGTACGTGTGACGTGTATATACAATATATTGAGTGTCCGCAATGTAATGAACTCGGGTCCGTGGATTCGCCGAACCCAAATGACTGTGCAAGCCAATCATCCCTGTGGGATCATTTGTATTTCCTTTATAGGTATTATGGTTAGCCTATACGAGTATGTATATGAAGAGAAAAGATACGATCGAAATATCAGGACTAAACATGTCCCGTTCGAAAACCGATAATAAAAGAGGCTCAGATACCAATATATGCGTATCGATATGTTTCAGAAGTATGACAATTTGAATAAAAATACATAAATATACCATCATTTTATATAGTATCTCTTAATATTTCGATTTCTGTATCAAAAGATTTTATATCTGTCTAAATGATAATTCCTGCGTGCGCGCAATTTTGTAACAATTTTACATTCTCATGCATAAAGCAGTTTCATTTTTGCGCTTGAAACAGAAGAGAGGAAGGAGGAAGGGGGCAGGGGAGGGGTTATGCGTCAATCGGGCTTTTCAAAGAGCGAAGACGAAGGCAGGCACTCGTCGCAGGTGGATCAAAGCCAATGTCCTTTGCAGCAGTTAATACGTTTACGAGCTTCTTAGTTCCATTAACCAGACACAAGAAGGAATCAGCGATGGCGTTCGCCGTCGGGGGTTTCTCCTCGGCGTGTACCCAAAGAGCCAACTACGAATCTCGCACTTCACGTCTCCTCGAGAAGTCGGGGCCCGGACTTAATCGCGTAAGAACACGACGGATGCGGAAGGACTTCCATTATAGTTTCAGAGCACTACGTGCTGTATATACAGGGTAAAACTGGCACGACCGGTGAATAGGATATAGTATTTTATCGTAACAAGTGGATATACACGTGACACACCGCCCGTATTTTACAATTGCAAATCGAAAAACGGAGCACGGCTATAGACATTAGTTTTCAAATATGAAAATCCTTCGAAATCTTTTATTTATTTTACATGTCACTTTCATCATTTTGTCGAATTTCTCGCACATCAATGGAAGTTATTGCAAAAAAATATTATCGAAAAAATTAAAATTTCGAAGAATCCCCAAAAAGACATTTCAAACTTGCACTTTGACACAGAAATTAGTATCTCCTGTGCAAACTGCACGTGAAACACGTTCTTATAATAAGATGCTATTCTAAGCTTCTTATTATTTCTCATATTTTCAGCAAAACGAAAACTAAAGTTATGATATAAACTTATCTTTTCTTCCTTCCTTCTTGTATAAAACATATTGAATAATGTTTTATATATCTCCGAAAAATAAATTAAAATCTTTAAATACTTTCAAAATCTGTGGAAAAATAATGATATTTGGAGAGACGTGGTCTTCCGCGCTCGTGAAAGTAATTTCATTTTAAGAAAAACATGAGGATAAGTTGGAGCGTTGCATCTTCCATACTTCGTATCTACATAACCGCCTTATGTGTCGTTTCATTTTTAAACGCGCTCAATTAACGCGCTTAATTAATACGTTTACGCTCGCGGTAAAAACTTTTAGCACGGTTATAAAAGTACGTTGAATTCCCTTTTTCGTTAAATTCCGAAGGAGCAGCGCTAAAAGGCGGTCACCCATTATTATTATCACGAGCGGCAATAATTGTCTTTACGTAGCCAGCGTGGCAAAGTACGAATTAATTTGTCGGCGACTGCTCGCGCGACAAAAAAAGATCGAAAATTCGGAATTGCTTCCTTAAACGCGCCGTTAAGCTGCGGGGTGGGAAAAATTGTTTTCGATTTTTACCTTCAATATTATCCTCTGTATTTATTATACTTAATGAATAAAGTGAAATTCGTTTATTGTTGCATCGCGAAAGAAAGAAAGAAGAAAACACCCTGTAATTACCGGACTCTATTTTAAACAATGAACGAGTATTGTCGGGAAATTCCCTCCCTCCCCCCCCCCTCTCTCTCTCTCTCTCTTCTCTCTCTGTTAGTTGTATGCACGGAAACGACGCGCGTCCATAGCTTTCATTTTCATTACCTCCAGGCAGCTATTAATTACCCGCGGTATCGATAATCGATTCTCTCCCGAGCGGAGTCGTGAATAAGAAAACGGAGAAACGGCTAAAAATGGGGAATCGCGTTCGCTGTTCCGCGCACGCGACGATAACGCGCACATACCGCCGTTTCTTTCGCGCGAGTAATGCCGACGATAACTTTCGCGGTTTAAGCTCGTTGAATCTGCCCGCTTCATCCGGGCGTTCGTCGCTCTCGTTTGAGCTTCTTCCATTCGCGTACGAGTACCTCGCGAAACTTCGTATCCCTCGCATTATTGTACGCCGTAAATACGCGAAACTTGGCGCCGCTATGTATAGATATATAAAGGAAAGAACACGCGTGAGATGGAAGTTTCGCTGAAAGGAGCATCGGGAAGCAGAATACTCGTTGTGTCAGTCGAAATTTTTTTATGTCTTTCCAATTATTTCTTATCTTTTTCCATCTGCGATAACGAGATTGTCTTAGACTCGAATTGTTTTTTTATTTATTATTGTTTGCGTTCTATCTTTGCCCGTATCGAATATCTCGCAATTTAACATGGTTTCTTTTTAACTTTAATTGAATCTGGAATAATTGAATCGTTCAAAATTTCATAAATTATGTACAATCGTTGGCGAGCACACAATTACGTTTTTTTTTTATTAAAACAACTATGGGGAAATAATATTATTATCCGAAAGTTCTGTTATTATTTTCTTATTATGAACCGTGCCAATCGTCTCTCGACGAAAGAGCCGCGATTTTGTTTGATTTGTAACTGCGCAAAATCTGATGGGTATCACGCGGTACCGCGCGAGGGGGGGTGTATACAGTACACGAGAGTTATGACTTGGTGAGTTGTTTACGACAACTGTAGAAACTGAGAAAATTCCCAGAGGCTCGCCAAGTATCCCAATGCCTTCTCGCGCGCGGCTGTGTTCCTCTACGCTGTGTATATACGGCTATATATAAACGCCGCGCGGAAAATCCGTAGCCGGGCGTTAACGTGTTTTATGGTGGCCGAAAGGAGGGCGAACAAAAGTTTACCGCGCGTTGCCTGCAGAGCGTCGCAGCGACGACGCCGCGGAGGAGCCCTCCTTTCATCCAGGGCAGAGCACACACCCCTCCTTCGAGCGGCTGGTACTCCGCGGCGGCGGCGGCGGTTGTATTTTTCCGCGGACAGGTTACAGCCGCCGCGCCGCGTCACGCCGGTGCCCGTCCGTTTCCGCTGCATGCGCCACCGCGCGTAATGCACTTTCTAAGAGACACTTAAATAGTCGTTAACACGCGCGATTGTCTAACTTCGCCCGGATACGTTTCGCCCGCGTCGAAAAGTCTCGCACACATGCGAGAGGATTTATATACACGCCCGCTACGAAGCTCGTTGCTCTATTTGAAAGATTTGAAACAATTTTGCGAATGCTGTTGGAAATGTGGCGTTACAGTGAGATCGATGCGCAGTCAAAAATAACGCAAGAAATTTTTCATTGAATATATAATTTGATTGTATATTAATCGGAAGAGGCGCATCTAACTAAAGTCAATCGAGTATTGCAAAAGGCTTTAATTAAACGCAATATGTGAAATATCAATGCGAAACGTTTTGTCTTTATAGTTAAAACTGTAACACTTTATTTATCGCATTAAGAATTAATAACGTATCTTCACGGAAAGAACAATTTTGCTGAATCCAGATCTAAAAATAATTTTTGTTTAATAATTAAAATAATTTTGTGCGAAAGTAAAAATAATTGCTAGAATCAAAATGTAGATATCAAAATGTTTTATAGCAATGCTTATCAGTTTTAACATTCCAACAAATTATTTTGATAATTCAACAAAAAATTATCTTCAGATCTGTATTTAGCAAAATTTTTAGACCTTTCAACAAAATCGTTCTTTCCGTGTTGACATTCCTGTAACTCATTAAACTGTAACGCATTATTTATTTATCGCATTAAGAATTAATAACATATCTTGACAGAAATATCAAAATATGTTGTTAATTCTTAATATGATAAACAAAGTGTTACAGTTTCAATTACAAAGGCAAAACGTTTCACATTGATATTTCACATATCGCGTTTAATTAAAGCCTTTCGTAATACTCGGTCGACTTTATTGCAATACGTTGTGTTTAACTTCAGTTAGCCAGGAAAATATTAATCTTCCGCAGTGTCGCTTACAATGCACGAAATTACAGACAAGTAATTATTTATTTCCACCAATGTACGCGTCCGCTGAATGCGCGTCGTGTAATCTCCGCGGCAGCTATTAACCAGATTAATTAATTCACCAAGCAAATATCTCGAACGTGCGCGCGGTATACTAAATCGACCCAAATGTTCTGTCTGCTCCATGAATGAGATCTGTTTCGCAAAAACGTAATTATCGCTTACACAGATCATTCAAATTGACAAAAAAAAACCCTACAGACAAACATGAACGAACGTCTCTTAAAAGAAATATCCTAAAGCCAAGTTTGATATTGAAAGATCGATAAAAAAATATCTGAAAATGTGTTCCGTTAAATTCAAAGTGAATTTCGAAATATCGGAATTAAAGACGTATTATCTGAGAAATCTATACATAATCTCAGAAAATTTTTTTTGAAAGATGTGAGAAAACCGCTACTATAAATTAAACAGAAATATCGTAATATTTCTTTTACGCCTGTTAAAGAGAACTCAATCATTCTTCGATTTTTTATTCCTTCCAACGAGATTAATAATTCAGCGAGATGAATATCAAAGCAATAGCAAGCAGAATTCATATATAATTTTGGGTCTCTTCTTTCAGACCACGTGCCTAACAGAACTGCCAGACGTGGCGCCTTGCAACGGCACCGTGCGATTACCGCCGCCGTGCGAGGACTCGCCTAGCAGCGGCAGCAGCAAGGATCGCAGAGACGAGAGTCCTCGCAGGAGGTGTCGGCTGTTGGCGCCTGTCCTGCTCCTAGTGGCCGTCCTGCTCCTCGGAGGCCTCTGTCTGCCGTTTCTACTACAATCCGCGCCTGCCACGCACCAGCAGAGGCTGGACGTGATCAGGAGGATCCTCACTGAAGTGCCTCTGATCGATGGGTGAGCGCTTGTTACACGAAATTGACGATAGAACCTCGCAAACGTATCGTTGATCGAAATAAAAAAAATATATATATGTATGTATGTATGTATACAATATCAATGTATAAAGGCATTTGAAAAATACAAATTGAATTTCATGTACAGTCTTGTTTCCGGTACATATGATCTCACTAATGTATCAAGTAATTATTCCAATATATCACACATTACATTGTATAATGATACGGATATATAATCCCCAGATATTCGGAACTAAATAAATCCCGTTTTAATTCAAGCTTGCTTATTAATCTCAAGTAACATTGTAACATACAGATCATTACGCATTTCGAACGTATTATACGAGTATATAATGTTTCATAATTGTTACTCGAATAGAAAATATCTCATTATTCTATGCAACGCGCCACACGAATTTCAAGCAAGTAAATAATAGTTCATGTCCTATCACGGAAAGAACGATTTCGTTGAAAGGTTTAAAAATTTTGCTGAATACAGATCTGAAAATAATTTTTTGTGGAATTATCAAAATAATTTATTGGAATGTTAAAACTGATAAGCATTGCTATATAAAACGTTTTGATATTCTACAGCAATCATTTTGACTTTTACACAAAATTATTTTGATTCTTGAACAAAAATTATTTTCAGATCTGGCTCCAGCAAAATTGTTCTCTCCGTGTTATACACTGCTGAATATCGCGCGATGTATATATCGTACACGGAAAGAACGATTTTATTGAAAGGTCTAAAAATTTTGCTAAAAACAGATCTGAAAATAATTTTTTGTTGAATCATCAAAATAATTTGTTGGAATGTTAAAGCTGATAAGAATCGCTATAAAACATTTTGATATTTTAGCAATTACTTTGACTTTCGCACAAAATTATTTTGATTATTGAACAAAAATTATTTTCAGATCTAGATTCAGCAAAATTGTTCTTTCCGTGTACACGTGATATTCTTTTAAAAGCGCATTCTTTTTTAAAGCGCATACTTCTGATTCGTAGGCACAACGATTTGCCCTGGAACGTCAGAAAGTTCGTACACAATCAACTTGGCGAAGTCAACCTGAGCAGCGATCTCGGCAGGGTCGACCCTTGGGCCAGATCAGACTGGAGTCACACGGACATCCCTAGATTACGCGCTGGCCTCGTCGGTGCACAGGTAAATTCAACATGCATTCATTAGGTTTCTCCGTCCTCTCTCTCTCTCTCTCTCTCTCTCTCTCTCTCTCTCTCTCTCTCTTTTTTGGCAGAAGCGCACCATCCATCCCGGCATTCCAGTATCGTCTCGTAATCTCTATGTTAATTCGTGTCACGTCACGATTTATGGATCAAAAACACATTTTGTCAAAAATCGTTGATAATGAAAAACGTACGCTTCAATGCTATCAAATTATAATGCTAGTCGTCGGTAATTTAAAAATACAATGTATTAAAATCTTGTATTTATCACGAGACGATACTAAAATACCGAAATAGAAAATATTTCTGCTGACAAGCTGGACCTGTCAAAATGTTAATTTTGCTAAGAGAAAATTCTTCGGTTTAAATAAGCCTTGATTCTTTTATTACATGTGTCTCACAATCGTTAAGAAAAGATTAACGACGATTAGGGGGAAAGTTTCCGCCGGGCCAAAACTATCTTGATGCAACGACTTTAGCGGCCTGTGCTAAGAATGGCATTCAACTGCGAGCAATTAGGTGTCAAAGGAAGCAATCCAACTTAAACAAAGACGCCCGCCGCGAGGCGCGTTTCCGAATACGACAGGCCGACCTTATCGATAACGGAGAGCGGGCCCGTCATCGGCATATAGAAACCTGGCAATTCCAAACAGAAACCCCGCCTCGTAAAAGCCTCCAATTATCGAAACACATATTATATTCGAATGGAATAACTATGTGCGCGATTGTACGCGCGCGCCGTAGAGAACGGCGGCGGTGCTCGCGTTGTTGCTAAAGCGCCCATGCAGTTTGCAAACAATTCCAATTCATTATCGGTTCTATCTGCAGCTATTCGTTGTAACGGATCGGCATTGGCCGGGCGTACCGTGTCTGTAATTCTACTCGACTGCGCGCGGGGCGCGCGCAATCCAATCGGATCGTGCCAACTAAACGGTGGAGCCGCGGAAATGCCTAACGATGATTTGCGCGCAAACGATAAAACAGAAAATTTACTTGCCGCGCAATGCCACTTGGCGTGTAACGTCGATCAGCGCGGTTAACTAATGGCACTACACATGAACTGCTGTGGAGAACTGCCCGCGCGATCGCCGGACTCTCTCGATTTGCCAACGATAAAGTCCCGACGAGTGTCGTTGTTGTATAACGAATAACGTAACGATGGCGAGACGATCGACGAGAGAGGGGCGAAGTCGCTTGCTCGACTCTCGGCGATTTCTCGACGAGTTCTCGGAAACAGCCGAAGAAAATCAGTCCGAATCTCAAACCGAAAGTCGCTGAAAAGTCGCGTCGACATCGCGCGCAATCCATCGCACATGTCGCCCGTAAAAATCTTCGTTGCGCGCGACGTTATTAAGACGTCTCGCGATAAATCCAAGAGAGCCGTCTCGCCCGGCGTCTGGCCGCACACGTCGTTTCTCTCAATCGCCGGTCTTGTATCTCGATAAGTTACGATCGTCGAAGCGGGTCAACAAGTGAGCACTAACTCTTATCGGAACTGAGAATCCTGCCTGTTCGATCCCGCCGCCGCCGCCGCCGCCGCCGCCGCCGTCGTCGTCGTCGTCTCTTGCCGTCTTGCCGAGATATTGGCAATCGACAGATACAGACGGAGGAAGGAAGCATCATCTACTCCGAGCCTTCATCGCCGCGTCCACGAGGTGTCCCGAAAGATATATATATATACCGGCAACGAAAATTGATTCTCGGTGTATCGAGAGACACATTTTAGAGGGCACTTTCCCGAAAAATTTCGTCCGAAATCCGTGTACCTCCGCGCCGATAAATTTTAGTAATTTTTAAAATTATTGGGAAATTTTATTTTTCTCCCAACAGATTTAACTCCAAAAATCCGAATCTTTATAAATTTTTATTATGAATTAAAAAAAAACGGCGATAACGATTTGTCATTCATATATTCATATATTCTCTATATGGAAATATCGACGGTTAGTTTACGACTGGTGATACGTGATTAAAAAATAGAACGAATCATACATATGCAGAGCTATAGACGCCAATAATAACAAATGTATAAAATCCATCGCCGGTATTCGAGCGGCAGAGAAAATAGGTTTCTTTGATCCCCAAGCAACTACTCAACTTTTAATTCAATCTGGCAAATGACTGCCTTTGAAAACTTCAATTAGCCGATAAACGGCGAATAGAGCCATATTATAGCTTCGAGCGGGAAAAGGTCAATTGTCGAGAGCACTGTTATCTTCGCTTGCCACGTAATTTTTCGCGTCAGACGCACGTTGTCTTCCACTTAATTCTGTCAAAAAAGGCGCTTTAGTACGCTATCAAATGCCTACATTTATCTCAGTAATCAAACCAGTATTAAAAATCAATATTTTAAATAAGATAGGACGAATGTAACAATTTATTACGTTCGTTATTATTATTGTCGCAAATTAAATCAATTTTTCTTATTATATATAACATATTTGTAAACGAGAAATATTACAAGCGTTTATTCAACCTGCAACGAGACTGCCTTAAAATAGACCGAATTAATTAAAATAGAAAAATACTCGTATTCGTGCAACATACTTTAACGTCAGTAACGAGTCAATAGTAGAAAATAATGGAAACATCCATTTATTATCATCGATAACAGAATGAATTTGATTGGCGGAATAATTGCGTACTGTCCCCCGTTTTGAATCATTCCGACGCAAAAATTAGATATTTCTGTTTGGCTCGTAAACGAGCGCTAGGATATTTATTCCGCAAATAAGTTATTCATTGGATTGAAAAGAGCAATAAGCGACGTAAAAGCGAGCCATAAAGGCTCGTAAATGATCTAAATTAATCCGTTGCTATTATTGGCGTATTTCCGATGCTGCATAATTTATCTATATCGGAAAATTTCATGGATAAATGAAATGGCGTTTGTACCCCGATTCGATATTTATAACCTGTTACTCGCGTCGTGGTAACACGCTACAGTGTGTTAGTCCATAAATTTTACACCCTCCCGATATAATTCGCGCGATCAAATATGGTGCATCCTTATTCTTTTACATATACTCCGTTGTAATCCACATTAATCAGGTGGCAAGGGGGATAAAGGTAGAGGTGTAAACGAACACGATCGAGAGACTAGACGGAGAGAGCGCCGCGGGAGAATTTCGCTTCCAGTTTTGCCGATTTACGTCAAATCCAATCTCCGCGGGAACACTGCATTTATTACCGAGCGTGAACCCTTTTAATCCTGACAATTTATTAATCGCCCCGATAGACAGACAAGTGGTGGATCGTCATTCTTCCAATGGTAGACGGATTTATAAATCAGCCTCTTTTATTATTGATCGACTATTTTTAACGACTTAAAGATTGTCTAATTATTTACGATCGTCTGTCAATATCAGTATATAATACAGTATTTTACATTCTAGTATTCAGCAATCTATAAAAATGCCTCGGAAATTGCCTATTTTTTTCCTACCTGGCGAAAGCTTAGTTGCTGAGATATCTATAAATATTTTAGTAATACAAGAAACATTTTTTTACATAAATGTATATTTTAAATTTTCTAATGGAAGCAACGTATTTTTTATTATTAATAGCTCATTTTTGTGCGGTCTTAAAAAGAAAACTACTGCAAGAATTTCACATACATTTAAAAAATTAATATTCGTGAAAAATCAGACTTTTACATTAATGCTGATGTATATTTTAAAATATTATTGAAAGAGACCATTCTTTTTTTTTTTTACAGAAAACACATTTTTAAAATATTCTCTTTCTCCTCTCTCTGTATTTTTTTTCAAACAAAATATTATTCGAGTTCAAATAATTTTTCTGCTAAAACGTATTTAAGTATTATTTCATCTCCTCTCACACAATTATAATTGGAATTTTAAAGTAAATCCCTTCCCTCCCACATATAGATATGAGAAGCGATCGGATGTTAATTATTTAATCGCTCAATGAGGTGATATATCCCGACAGCGACGAGAAGGGCTTCGCACCTCGATCTGCGGCTATATTTGCGATTAGCTGGCCTCTTCCTCTCATCTCCGTCATCGATACGGGCGTCGCGCCCGCTCGCTCTTGGCCCGCGGAGGATATTAATGGTCCTCTGGGCACGTTCCATGACAGAGGCAAGCCAATTTCGATCTGGATCAATGGCGACGCCATAATCAGCAAAGCCCTCGGCAGAGCCATTCACTTAGGCCGCTGGCTGCTGGCGGCAATCGTGGTGCTAATACATCGCTATAGAATCGCCAATACCTAAACTCTCCCCCCCCCCCTCCTCCCCTCTTTCTCTCTCTCCTCGCCCCCCTTCCGCTTTCTATCTTCACCCTCTCATCTCCTCGCGTCCTGACTGCGCGTATGACCGTTCGCATTCACATCGTGCCCCATCCCGGTCGGACCGCACCTTCGAGATTTAAGCCAGAAATTAGCGTCGCGCCCGTGCAGCGAGCGGCCACTTGACGAGGAACGATCGCGTGACGAGAAATTATCTAGGAATTTTCGATCTCGTGCGGGAAGCGTTTCCGCGGTGAGCGACGTGAAGTAGTAAAGTAAGAGCTTGATCCGACCGCGCGTTCCGACTGAACGTTAGGATAGTCCGGGCGATTGCAGGATCCCCTCTATCAGTTGCGCACCATTAATTATGAAACGGCCATTAGTAAAGTTACACTTACAGCAAAATAATAATTTTTCCTTTCATTTATTTTACTTTGGTTTACTACACATCACATTTTACTTTGTTATTAACGTTCCGCCATAATATCGGAAATATACTTTCGAAATAAACTCGATCACGTTTATTCAAACATAAATCCTGCACGATAACGAGTTATATAATTGTGATTCTTGTATGTGTATAAGTTTCATTCGCCACGCGAATATTCGCCCCCGAGGCTCCGATAGCGAGGCATACCGAGCGATTAGTCATAATGGGCCGGCTGGTATAATAGTCCGAAGTCAAGAGCCCACGTACTCATTACGTATTCTACCTAGCTCGAGCTGCAGTCGGAACTTGGACAAGTTTGCACCGACACTATTTGAATGTCGAAAGAAGGGTAGGGGAGGGGGGAAGGGAGACCGGTTTAGTTTGGCGGACTTGGTAACGGTGCTGCCAGTGTCAATGGGCCGGTAAGGTCGAGGGGGAAACTTTAGGCTTCGATTATCAAGGCGCTAATTACGCTCGACTCGCGCGCACCTCGCGTCGAATTCGAGTTATATTAAAATTTCCCGTTACCAATCGGTGCCTGAGTGCCGACGATAAATGTAATCTAAATTTGGGAAAACCTTTAAATTTGCATCAGAGAGTAATACTGACTTGAATTTTAAGGGAAAGGAATCAATTTAAACGAACATTTCTATTTGTCTTTTTTTTTTGTCACTAAACGTTTTTTACAAATGTGTTTATCGAATTTTAAAGTTTGACAGCCAATATTCTGGATTTCAGTGAAAACTTACTAAAACACGAACTAATACATTTATAAATATTATGCGACCAAAGTGAAATACTTCTTCCATTCTTCACGAGATATATTAATCGTTTAAAGATTCCTTTCTACTTTTTTGTAAATAAATGTGTAATAGTGTATTTTTAGCAAACTTCTATTTTTAAGATTAAGAAATAAATCGTGTTATACTAATATAAAAAAAACGAAAAAGAAACTCATCACAAATCATCCAAGTTTTACAGATGTAAAAATTTCTTTGTGCACCTGGGACATTTTTTAGTTTTTTTAAGTATTTTCATAACTAATAATGCTAATTACCTACAAATACGAAATGCCTGTAATTTAAAACAATTCAATGATTTAAAGGTTTTCGTTTTAGCAAATTGCAATCGCTGAAATTTGATCAGTTCTCATCTTGTTCCAACTTCTTGTCCCCGTTCGACTTAATTCTTTTGATCAGCCAATAAAAATGTAACGCGAGCTTCCTTTCCTCTGGGAGCTTACTGTTGCAGAGCGCCGGTAAACTGTTGATTATTGCTAACACCCACTTTACTATTAATTCCCTCTTTCGCGCAACTTGTGGCGGATTAATCGCGAATCATTCGCGCTTCGTTAACGAAACATTGTTGCCAATTTACGTAGAATTGGTAAGTGACTTAATTAGAAACTTCGCGATTTTATTATTGATGATATTCCGCCTTTGCCGGATAAAATTTTAAACATCGGCGAAAAGTTTCGATGCGATCGGGAGAAAGAGGCCACTTCGCGATTAAATGCACTTAAACTGCGACGTATCATGCGCTCCGCTGTAAGGCAAGTTCGTAATCTTATATAACAACTATTCGTTCTCAATGAAATGTTTGATATTTAAATACTAATTTTTTTAGAGTCTTGGCTCACGTGAGAAAAATAAATTTTTTTCGTCAGTTATGACATTCTGCGTTGATGCCATTAATTAACATGTCATTATTCCTTTTATGTCGTTCGTTGAATTACTATTAATTGTAAGAGCAATTGTGAGGAAAATTGAATTGAAGCTCTCAAAATCGTTACCCTTGAAATTGGTAATCAAAAACTGAACCAATCAGAGTAAACGGCTCGATTAAAGATGTCGATTCATCAATCACATATCGTTACAGGAATGAGAGTGACAATCGACCCGTCACTTGTTACATGTCTCTCACTTGAATTTGTATGACTATCTACAGCTACATCGTTTACATACGTTATTATCACGTTGCTACAACACTATATTCTATTTATTGAGGCTTTAAATATGCTGAATATTATCCCTTTGACTTCTATTACATTGAAACTGCACACACGGAAAGAACGGCTTTGCTGAAAGATTTCAAATTTTGCTGGATACAGATCTGAAAATAAATTTTGTTTGGATCATAAAAAAATATGTTGAAAAATTTTTTCATATTCTAAAATAATATTTTTGGCGATTTAACAAATTTTATTTTCAGACCTGAATCCAGCAAAATTTTAGATCCTTTAGCGAAATCATTCTTCTCGTGTGCAGTTAAATTAAATTCTCGTGATCATTACCGCAAGATTAATCCACTTAGCAAAATTTTCAAGTAATTTATGATATATACAACGCTATTAAGTTTCAATTAGTTCCACTAATTCGATTACAGCAAAATTGAATCTAAAAATCATTTTGTACATCGACTTTTGTAACAATTCTATTTGCACAAAATGGAAAAATCGATAAAGTATCGAAGATACGGTATAATGATGAGCAACCAAATAGCAGATGTCGATATGTCAATCACTTTTGAAAATCATCAAAATTTAGTCTAGTCTTTATTTATCTTTGATTTCTATGAGAAGATATGAAGATCGGTATTGTTTATCTTCGATAAACAACAGTGTTCAAATTATATTTTATTCATTATCCAATACAAAAGTTATAAGACATCACAATTATTAACGAATAAATATGCATAACATCACCAGTGGAACTAATTATCTACTTAGCAATTTTTTCGTACAATATTAAATTGCATGCTTTGAATCTTTTTTAATAAATATATTTGTTATATCAAAAAATATATAATTTTAATTTCGTTTACCAATTAACATGTGAAAAACGCAGCAAAATAAATAATTCGAGAAATTCAAAGAGCTGGCTGAAATCGAAATAAATTATTTAGACAGCTGGCAAATCTTATTATCGTAATGTACGCTGTACCGCGGCAGGTCCGATTTAATCTAGTCATCAAGTGTCAAAAATACTAGCCGTCGCTGATGGCGATCGAAAGTTCACGCCGCGAGCTTTCTTTCAGCTCGTTGTCAATCGTCGACCGCGCGCATGTTTATCACGATTCGCGATGGGAGGGAATCGTAACCGATTGCGACGCGAAGTTTTACGAAAGTCAGCAGTGGAGCCGCGACAGGTGTCGATACGTCAATCAATTTCGAATCGGATCGATAGGATTCGGCATACGCGTCTACGTTCTCGGCCGATGAGGAACGCGGCGGTGGTGAACGGGAGGAAGGGAGGGGGGGAGGGAGGAACGCGAATTGGTCGTTATTACGAGAGGGGTATTATATCGGCGTGCTGGTGCTGGTTGTACGCAGGGCTGGTTTACGCGGGTCCATTTATAGCGAACGCATGGCGCTACGTCGGTGTACCGCTATCATAATTAGGTCATATTGGATAATAGCGCTGCACCTGGCCATTCCGTGGGAAACAGACCTCCCGTATTCCCCGGCGGTATTCCCGAAAAGATGCATACCTGATCATCGAGGAGGCCCGCGCGCACCTGGCTTAATTTGCATTCACAGCATAGAGGATGGCTAATTAGACAGTCAGATAGAGGTGAAATTAAATTCCTCCGGAGAAGGGGGGGGAGGTCGATATTTAATTTTATGACGGACAAAACGCGCCGCTGTACCGAGAGATGCTTCGTTACGTTTTACATCCCGCTGCATCCCGTAGAAAAAAAAATACTTTTTTTTTACACAGACGCGCGATATATTGACATATATGTATTACATTTCAATTTGTTTGACTTCAACTTGACGAGGCAACACTGCACGACAGTTTGCCAACGTTTTCGATTAATTGTTGGTTGCTACACACAATGATTAAACTCGAATACTATGACCGCCACGTAACAATCGATTGATTGATTGATTGTGATTCTAAATAAGTGAATTACGCTGATTTGCGGTAAAAAAAAAAGAAATTAATTTTACTATTAATTTCAAAATCAATTTTATATAAAATTAATTGTAAAATATCTTTAAATATGTAGGAAAATACCGTCTATGGGTGTTCCGTTTATGAGATGTTTGTATAAGAAATTGTATCATTTGAACTCGGACGTGTCATTGTCAGTAAATTAGCGGAGTGCATCTATTCATTTCATTTATAGATCGAGAACTAGCGATTTTTTCCTTTCCTCCTTTTATTTCCTGATCGTGAAGGTGCGCCGCGCTAATAACGAACATGTTTTATCGCGCGCCGTTTGTAAAGAGTATTATTGATTATCCGGGCTTTCTGCCAAAAGGTTCATTTCCGGCATCACGCAGACGATGACTTACGTCGATCGTTTTCAGGCCGGATCGAATAGCCGACATCGTGATCGAAAGGGACGCGCGAGACATTTTTTCTCGAACTACAGCCGAAATGGCTCGATCTCGTTACATAACGCGGAATAACAACGACGAAAAAAAATTTCCCCTCCGTTTACTCGACGCTAAAGCGACGGGAAGAGCGAACGAAAGAGAGAGGTCTTTCCATCGCCATTATTTCTCCTGCCTATGCAACCGGAGCGAGCCAAATCGGTTGTTTACCCCGATCTGTAACTTGGCACCGGAGCCATCCGCTTTAAGATCGCAAATAAAATTCCGCGTGCCGGTGAAATTCGATTTTCGATTCTTTCTGCCGGGAGAGATATAACAACGCTCCGCGGACGGCGGAGACGCAAGAAATATGGGGACTCAGAATTTCTAATTTCTCTTCTTATCTAATTCTCCTCTGATCTGAAAGTATTCCACGACCGAGTCTCGCGGAAAGGCAGAGAAAAATATCCTCCTCTCGGCGATCCTCTCGGAAAATACCGAATTTATTTATTTTTCTCTCGTTTGATTCGAATTACGATCCGTATCGAATTCATTTATAATTCTTGTGTACTATAACTCTTTCGGAATAAGCTTCAAAGCAAAGTCGCAAAAAAACGTATCGTTTCAATAGCGAAAACTTTTCTCAGGCAAGAAAATTCGCTTTGCTTTATATTCTTATACAGTAGCGGACTATTATTCGTACGAGCGTCCTTCAAGTAGTAGACAATATATATCGCGCGGGGGGGCTCTACAGAAAATCAGGTATGCAGATGGAATTCGACAATACGAGGCGGATAGGGTCTGCGTTTCAATGCGTTTCCGGACAGTAATTCGGAACGGGTAAACATCTCGTCGAAAGGATAGGCCAGCAAAAAGAGATAGCAGTTTCCGCTCTATCCCGAAATTTCCGCGCCGCGGCTTTCATGCCCAACGTCAGCCTCTCTGCAAATTTATTTATACCGTACTCGTTGCCTTCTTGTCAGTTATGAGAACTAGCTTTTCAACGTGGTAAGACATACGTTTAATAAATGACCGAACTTATACACGGGAAAGAACGATTTTGCTGCGAAGGTCAAAAAATTTGAATCTGAAAGTAATTTTGTTGGAAACTCAAAAATGATAAGCGTTGCTGTAAAATATTTTGATATTCTAGAAATCAATTTGACTTTCAACAAAATTATTTTGATGGTCTAACAAAATTATTTTCAGATCCAAATTTTTCTAGCAAACTCGTTCTTTTCGTGCATAATTTCGGTCATTTATTGAGCGATGGCCAAGATTGGTCCAACAAGAATTATTATCAGATCTGTATCCAGCAAAATTTTTAGATCTTCACCGAGAGAAAAATTTAGTTGGAATAACTTAACTATAATTAAACTATAATTAAACTATAATTTAACTATAATTTATAACGTATTTTAGAGAGAACTATAAAATTATAATTAATTTAACCATGCAAATTATAGCTGCTTTAACAATGCATTACGGTTATACATTAGGTATGATTGATATTATTATTTTTTTGTTTACTTATTTTTTAGTTATTACAATATAAATAGTAAGCAAATGTTAAGAAAATAGTACTTACTATAATTGCAGTTGCATTTACTTATACATAAAAATATTTATTTCATTTATCTTGATATTTTACTATATTATTATTTTAAATTATTATAAGTTATAATAAAATTCCTTCATATTTGGTAGGACTATATATACTATATATATATATATATATATATATATATATATAAAGTTATTATTACTAACTTATAGTAATAATAACTATAAAAATAGTGCTCCTAATCATAATTTTTTTTACTATGCAATTATAGTCACAAATACAAAATATTTTTCTCTCAGTGTTCCAGCAAAATCGTTCTTTTCGTGTAGAAATAGTCAAAGCATGATACGCAACGTATGGTCCTCTCTACAAGAAGAAAGATTCTCTCTACAAGTACGCGCTTCATTTATGCAATATAAAATATAATTTAGTGATTGAACTAGTCTTTCATTTTTACAATTCTATAAAGATCGTTTTTTCACGTATCAAGACCTAGTCAAAACATCTCTTTTTCCCCTTCGTAAAATATAATCGTAATTGTATTTACTCGAATTGTAATTATGATACTTGTGGTCAAATAAATTTTTATGTATTTTAATATAAATTTATATTTATATACGTAAACAATTTTTTAAAACAGTTGCTCCCAATTTCAAACTGCTGCATAATTCGAGATTATCATATCGACAATTTAATAATATATAATAATGATTAAATAATAATGATTTTCGTTCGTGCAAAGCTCGCCAAATCTATCTAAATTATTTCGTATGCAAAACACGTCGGACGAACAGATGAATTTGGTTTTACATGTGCAGCTTTTGAAATTTAAATAATTTAGCCTTGCCAAAGAACACCACAGTTGCACAATTCAAGTTTGCAATCTAAATTCCGGTACTCCTCTCGGATATCCGATTCATAATTCATCTCCATCTCCCGTAGCGTAATTCATAAGACGGTATGTATGTATACTATCGTTCTACACAAAATGAACTAAGCGATCCCCGCGCGCGGTGTTTGCGCGATCTCGCAACGATGGAAATTCGAAATTAGCGGAATCACCGTATGCGGAAACACGCGCGCGCGATTGCTCGTTTGCACTCGGATCGTCTATTGATCAAATACAAGATTAGAAATTCCGCTATCGAATAATCCACATGTCAAATATTTCAACCGCAATTATTTTAAATGATATGTAAACAAATTAAAGACTTTGTAAAATTCATTAAACTTTATAATTTCAAATAATCCGAGAATTCAACGCTATGTATCACATTACTTTATACAAATAAATATATATAAATATCGCAATACACGTCACATATAACATAGAATATTGTATATTTAATATCAGAGGCGGCGCATTCCCGGTGCCTGAATGGACTTTCCTTTCAATATCGAAAAATTCAGCTTTCTCTTCGGCATCGCAAAATTGCACTTTCTTCCTGGGTATCGAAAAATTGCGCTTTCTCGCAGCGTCGGGAAACGTACTACAATGTCTGTTCGTCCGAATGCATTGCGCATCAAGCACGATAGACTCGTCAGTGCATCAAGCACAGATGCATCCAACAGACGATGTAGGTACCTACATATTGTACATGCAAGAGTAGAGTAGAGCTACAGAGACGACGTACAAAGATATAACGTAATTTTGAGATAATATTTCAGATAATATTGAGGAAAGAAAACTGTTTTGTTATAAAAATAAATGCCCTTATTGAATCAACATCGATTCACGAAGAGAGGCACCGAGTGAGAGACAACGTAACGCCTTAAAATAGAAATAAAAGTATCGTTAGTATCCTAACGTCGTTGTCCCTGTGTCCCTACGGGAGAGAGAAAGAAATTACATGTATCTGTCAAGCGCCTGTTTCCGAGATTAGTATCAAGTATAATATCGTAGGGCGCGGAGATGGAAAAGAAATGGATACATTAAAAAAAAATGGATATCATCGTACCCGTCGAAATGCTATTCTATGTATACTAATACATAGATTCTATGTATTAACGCGAATAGATCTATTAAACGTCTCGTGAATTTTTAAATCTTACCGGGAAGAAAAAATAAGAATAATATTGCTAGTTATTATTGCGGAATTATCAATTGTTCAAGATTTTCAACGAAACGAGAATAACAAAATAATCTATTCTATGTATTAATACATAGATTCTATGCATTAATACGAATGTATCAATATTAATTCTATACGCATATTAACACAAATACATTAATATTAATAGATCTATTAAACTTCCCGTGAATTTTTAAATCTTACCGAAAAAAAATAAAAATAATATTGCTAGTTATTATTGTGGATCAATTGTTCAAGATTTTCGAAACGAGAAGATTATATGCGAGGCGCATATACTTTCTTACCGCGTCTTCCACTTTGCAAGTCTCATCACATCTCGCGGAAGATCCGACTGCCTTTCTCTCGTTCAGTCCTTTTTTATATTTACCCCGTATACACACGTATAGGTACATCGTAACTTTATGAAATATAAAAAACACTCATCGTCGCGTTATTACTAACGGAGGCGGTCTCCTGACACCTACAGATTTCATAACTTTACAGCACGCTCCGCTTTGCGTCGTTGCCCGGGCGTACTTTTTATAGTGCTACGATATACAAGGCCCTTCCCCCCCCCC
>NW_012026925.1:383546-399006 GCF_000956235.1 Wasmannia auropunctata
CGCGGCCTGGCTATCGAGCGACGCTGGAGGAAAGGAGGAGCGCGATTTGATATACGATATGAATGATTCCCGTTCAATTATACGAGCGCGCGGGATAGAGCGAGCAATAGATAAAACCGAGAGGGCTCGTTGCGCGACGATAATAATCGCTCGTTCGCTTCAGTGAGGGAGAGCGATCCCTGCGTTTTACGCGATTATACATATACACGTCGTCGAAGCGCGGAGGAAGCCCGTTTCCGCAAAACTCAATGCCGCCGCGACGACGGTAGAGAGAGCATAAAAGAGCGCGATCATAAAATCCATGCGTGTCTCTTGAAATTTCCTGAAAAATCCTTCAAACATTCGATGGGATATAATAATTAAGCGCGCTTGGATTTCGGCGCGAAGAGTTTCACGACATTATTATCCAATTGCGCGCGCTAAACGTGGAAACAACTTCGTATAGCGATTTGTTTTTTTCGCGAGTTCGACACGCGGAATCAAACTAATCCGTTGGTTTGCAGAAAACATTAACCGTTTATCAATCACAAAGTTTCTGATTCGACGTAATAGCAGAACCGCGCTTTCTTCCTTTTTTTTGCCCCTCCTCTCTTTCCCGATACCAAATAACGTCTAACAGAAGAACAAAGCTCCAATGGAGGAGAAATGCGGGGAAGGTCGATTCCTTCGAGTGCCCGGGAGACGAGATGAAAGAGACAAAAGGTAATAGCGCTCATCGCGATTCGTCGTACGGCAGTAACGTCGAATGAAACGCGGTTACGCCATAATCAGATTCGTTTGCAGCGGCGGCGGTATCATTTGACCCCTTCTCCCGCGCGTACCGCCTTTTCAATCCCCTGTGTCGCGTCGTTCTTTCATCCCGCGCCCACCACGGTTTTGCGTTTCATTTCCCTATCAGCGTTCAACTTACGCTATTCTAACAAATTGACGGTGGATTTTATCGACGACGATGGGACTGCTTTGATGACGAGGGATGTGCTTTGAATTTTTTTCTATTTCTCTCTCTCTCTCTCTCTCTCTCTCTCTCTCTCTCTTTCCCCGGAATCAGAAGTACGAAGCGGAAATGTAGACAGCTTGAAAGAACAATATATATATTCGAGGGAAAGAGAATTTGCAAAGATGGGAAAATTCACGCTGGAAGTGCGTGCACACGAAGAAAAGGAAGATGTACCTCAAGTATTGCGCTCAGAGTTTTGGTAGCGCAGGAATAAGAAATATCATAAAACTTCGGATGTAAGATGTCTTTACATTTTTCAAAAAAATAAATGTTGAGTGAAAGATAAGATAAACAAATTCTCATACAAAACTTTCTGCGGATTGTCGTAGAATAAAAAATTGATATCACACATTTACATTACATCATTCTCGCTCTCGCTCGTTTCGTTAATTAATAAATTGAAATTATAAAAACAAAAAAGGGCAATAAGCCAAGCTGGATATTCGTGCTAAATGTTTCATAATATATTGAAAATCAGTAAACATTTCGGCTTACACATTAAGTCATCTTCAGTAAATATTACAAAATAATACTAGTGGTTTAGTGATTTTAAATATATTATGAAACATTTAGCACAAATATCCATTGTAGCTCATTGCTCCTTTTTGTTTTCATAATTTTAATTTAGTGCTGAACCTATACTGACATTTTCGTTAATAAATTTATTATATTTTATAACTCTCTCTGATAGGAAGACTGTCGTGGTTATTATTAATAAATTTTTTTAATACATTTAAACATTAAATTTTTAGAACGATTTTTTTAACGTTAGAAAATTAATAACTTTATATTTTGAACAATAAAAAAAGCAAGAGCAGACTCTAAATATGTTGCGAAACACTTTAATTACCGTTGATTTTCAAAATTAAACGGTTACAGTTAAATGCAAAATGGATTAATTAGACTCGATAAACATTGAAAGGTGCATTGCACGTATGTACGTGTTAGAGAGAGCTATCGAAGTGCATTTTAAAGTTCGGGATTATTAATCCTCCAGCGATAGCGTCACAGCAAAGCTTGCAAATTACATGGACCACTATATTGTGTGCGACGTGTCTACTATGTTAACATACTGCGGAGTGAACTAACACGCATAATCGACGCATATAATCAATCTTCATTCCATACGTGATTCCAATGCGCAGCCTAATTAACCCTTCTACAGTGCACCCCTAATTGACTGCAAACTCATTTTTATATTATTTTCTCAGTAAAATATGCAAATACACAGTAACGATACAACGGGATACTTTTTTAATTACGTTCCCCATTTGTTGAAGCCACGTTGATTAGTACAGATAATTAATTCAGTTTGATATAAATAAAAGTACAATACAAAAGAATTGAAAAATTTTAAAATTAAATGATCCGTCGGATCATTTTAAAAATTGCGTCGCTGTAAATACCACCGCGAAGCGGTGACGACCGCGGTCGAAGGCCGCGACAAAAGAAGAAAGCCCGAGACACCAGCGCGGGCAATCGGATTTGGAATTCCGGGCGCGTTATGAAACGGTTGCGAAAGCTTTTCTATCTCTCTTTCTAGTAAACTACGGGCGGAGATACTGGCTGCTTCTAATTCAATTATCGAAACAATCCCGATGAAAGGCGCGACCATTGTCGCCGACGAGAAGCGGGCGCGCCCGTGAAATTCAATTTTTTAGTTTTCCTCGAGGCTGGCTCTTGTGTCCTTTCGCTCTCTTCCGTCCCCGGATAAATATTAAGATCCGGTAAAAGGAAAAACTCCGTCCGCGTTGCGCTCTCCGACCTCGTTTGTAAATCGGATTGAAAACGACTAAGTGAAACCTCGCGACAAAAGGGCTAACTAAAATGGACCGAGTGCACGTAACAAGAGAAATTGGTCGGCATTCTCTCTCCCTCCCACCATCCCTTTCTCTCTCTTTTTATTTAGCGACGCATCCAGCGCTAACTATTAGCCAAGCGTAATCACCAAGTTTTATCGATCCGAAAGAAAAATTGAGTTCTTAATGTGATGCGACGGATGCCCATGTTTCATCACTAAAATATATCGTGCTAAGATTATTTCAGATTATTATTACGCTCGATTGACTGGCTGTCGTCCTCTCGAATATGAATGTTCATTTAAAAAGTCTGAACGTAAATTCTAAACATGACATGCTTCCTCTTTTGCATTATTTAATGGTTTTTCAATTCACTCTTGACTCCAGCCGACATATATGAATACGAGAATAAAAATGAGTGGGAACGAGATGATCACGTGAGTGAAAACGATAATGGGATTTACAATTCTAATGGAAGAGGAAAGGGGGTTTCCCTATTCTCATTTTTTTCATGCGCGCGTTCGCATCTCCGAGATCTAATAATTCTCTGATACTGGTACAGGAGTAATCAAAGACGTAACAAAACGAAAAGAGAGGGATGGGGAAAAAGGGAAGAATAGGGCTTGTAACGTTCCTATGAAAGTAAATTAAAAAAGTAAACAAGCAATTTCGCCATTAATTTATAACAAAAAGGAAAAGTGCGCCCGCGCGCACAAAAGAAACTGGGTGAGGGAGATGAAAATGTAGAGCAAGAGGCGAGAGAGGGCGGCGGCAGGGAAATGTTGTGAGTTCCGGAAGCCATTATTTTCCAAGATGGAACAAAACGCGACGGTGTAAAAAGAACAGGCGCCATTTGCGTATCAATTTCAGGAGCGCGGTTTTTTTTCTCCCCGCCCGTATAAAAAGTGACACACGCTTTTGAACCATTAATATTTATCAAACAACAATGCGCCATCTAGAGCGTATCGATCCGCGCCGTCGGGTCCCTTCCAGATATACGCGCGTTGACGTTACGCAATATAAATTTTACGCACAACCGTTCGCGTTACAGGACAACTCCGTCGCGCCATGCCCGTCACGCCATGATTTACTGCCGATACCTTACCGGTCTCGCGCGATTTATTTAGCAATTTTACGACTGGCAACAATATAAATAACGCGCTGTATATAGTCGCGTAAGCTCTACGACAAATCCATCGAGGGTTAAGCCGGAGTCCGCTCTTAATGGCGAGCCCAAGCATGGGCGATAAGCACGTCCATACGGACGAACTTCGTTGCCCCTGAGTGCTCGTCCACGGATAAAAGCTTGCTCAGAAAATGGAGGAACAGAGAGAGAGAGAAAGAGAGAAAGCAAAGTCGGAAACTGAATACGGAATCGCTTCCCTCCATCTCGCCTCCACTCCAAAACTCGACGAAAACGGCAGAGAAGCTGTAACTACGGAAAGACTCGAATTCCATCCTTCCGTTGTAAATCAATATTACTAATGTAAGCGCCGGCAACGCGTGTCCGCTCGTGAAACGAGTCTCTGTAGCGAAAGTGTACGGTAGACTTTAAGTGCGACTTTCAGTGATTGTTCGTGCGAGAGAGCTCCCGCGCTCTCGCGGGAGCTACACCGCCGGATAGTAAAACACACTCGACAGTTTTATTCCTCGAGAATGATTTTCGATGGATGTTCGCTTGAGGGTCTCACCCTCCGAGATAACTTTCAATAATAAAACCTACGATCTTGATAGTGTCGCACGATCTGTCGAGTGCGATAACAAAACTCGCACAAAATCGAAAGTTGTTCCACGTGGGATTGAGTTTCTATTTTTTTTTTTTATGAACACTTGTTTTAAGCTTGCAATTTGCAGTCGTCACTTAAATCTGATCTTAATGGCGTATCAATTGAGATAATCAAAACAAAGTTTTATATTAGAGATTCGTGCGCACGTTCAATAAGTACATCTTGATTAAAGATAACAACTCGATTAAGAAGTGAAACGATTACTAACGCGAAATTATGACATGCGATGTCTGATCGTTATTACATTACACAAACGTTATCAAATTGCTTTTAATTTAGCAGAATTAGTTCCGTTTCAAGCATTTTAACGTGTTATTAACTAATCCAGTTACAAATAATTTAAAGGCGAAAATCCTTCTGTTCCTCTCAAGACGAGATGGTAATTGAATCTCTATGTTATTTTCCATTTTTTGTTTGCAATGCAAAATCAAATCAATATGGATGGTGGACAGACTATAAAAGATTAGCGTAAAATAAATTTATACAAATAAATGCAATTATTCGTCATTAGCTTATTTAATTAAATACAAAAATGCTATATAACAAAGAAATATAACCGAGTGTTGTATATTTATACTTGCTACGTATGTGTATTGAATAAAATTTCTAAATATTGTTAAATATTGTGCCTTGCGGCACTGTATACCAATATTTATAACTCTGGAAAAATATGTTAAAAAAATGTTTGCGAGAGAAAAGGAAGAAAAAAGAAATTAAGAAGTAAACCTACATTTACAATATTTTATATTGCTTCGTATACAATAATTAATTCTTTCTTAAAAAATTTATATTTATATTTTTTATATAAATACACATAATACATCTAAATACCTCGTTTCGCGCTTCATCTTGTTCGTATTCTCGAATGAATCATCGCAATAAATACAATAAATCGACAAAATCCTATTCCATAAAATAAATTGCATAATAAAATAATCCTCTAATTATTAAAAAGTAACACTAATCAGTTTTAGTCCATCTTATTTTAAGACAATAGAAATATCTGTAACATGTTATATTTGTAATATTTTTCTAGATCCATTACTTCAAATTTAAGTAAAAGATAATATCATACTCACTCGGATGTGCAGCAGCGGAGTTGTAGCACAACTATGTTGATTCCTGAAATGCAAATATTTCAACAGATTACAACAGCATCCAATATTACACTTTAAAAAATAATTATTATATGCAGTACATTTTTTATTTATCATTCAAATCAATATTCAACAGAGATTCAGAGATTTTCGAAAAAAATTTTCCTTAATTGCGTAAATTTTTTCAAAATTTAATAAATAAATGTATAAATCTCTCTCATACAAATAATTTAAAGAATTAAGTATATTAAAAGTCTTAAAAATTGTATTAATTATTTTTACGAAAAAATCATTATCTACGAGTATTAATGGAAGATATTTTATTTATGCATCGTATTACACAAAGTAATGCAAAAAATATTTGAATATCCGATGAACAATTAATTTTGTAAAACGTATAATATATAACAAATAAATATAATAAATTATATTCACTCCCATGATTGTTTTCCCCATCGCTGATTTTCCCTAGCACAATGCACTTGCACGCAAAAACACAGTTGAGCATTTAATTAAACAAAGCTGCGATTTGTTCGATATCTGCGACATTTTTTATACGGTAACGAGTAAACTACGAACGGAGAAGAGTTTCAATATATTATAACTCGAAATCGATTCGTTCCGTGACCGTGACAGTTTTGTTAATGATCAAAAAATTCATAAATGGAATTGGCAATTTTATTCCGATACTGCGAGATATAGCGCGAATCGAGTTAGTGGCTAATCAAAACGCGATTAGTTCTCCGAAAATACACAACGACGAACTTCAGCATTATACGCGCGATAACTATAATTTGAACGCGCAAATCGGCGAATTACCGAGTAAATTGTATCAACATCAAAAAGAGAACAAAAAGTACCTAATTCTAATCTATTATTAAAAAGACGATCGTCCGTAAATATCGCGTTGAAACGAAATGATTTGTTATTCCTGAAATAATTCCCGTTTTATCAATTCAAGTCAAGCCATTCGTCCCACTTCAAATCGCGATCTCTTTTTTTTTGTAATATTACGAATACCTTGACCCTCAAGATCGTGGAATCCAGTTGTGGAACAAGTGGATTTAACGCTTCGCATTTTACAATCTCTGACGTTATAACGCTTACAAATATAATCAAATTATTTCAGAATACATAATATTCGTAACCTTTTACGATCAAGCCTGCTAAAATGGCTAGATTTTCACATTTTCGCCGTATTGAAAAAATAAATTAAATCTCATTTCACTCGATCGTCGTGGCGATATTTTTGCACGGGAATTCTGGTACGCGGCATTCTTTATCGCGTATAATCTCCACAATATTGCGTTATCCTCGAAGCGTCGAAGAACCGTACATCAAATTTCCTCGGGAAGACAGCGCAAACCTTTTTACCTTGCAAAACCAATTTATCACGCCACGGGTGCTCGCTCCCATTTCGGGCTTACAACGAAACAAGGTGCCGGGAACGAATCGAAGGTGCATTAACGCGCGGCGGAAATCCGCAACGGCAAAGTTCAAGGCTCTAGGGGGGTACTTATGCATAGATAAAAGCACGCCCGGCAGAATGGCGGACGGAGTTTGGTGGCGAAATGGTTCTCGCGCGTTTTCTGTGGGAAGCCGGGGAAGAAAGCGCCACGAAAAAGCGCCGCAAACCCGGGGAGCGGGCGCAGAGAAAAGCGGTCCAGGAATCGCGAGGAGAGGTATAGTCGGCGGAAAAGTTTTCGCAAGCGACAAAAATTTCTCACTAACTGCGTTTTGATGAGACACGATGGATCCGCGAGTTTACATAGCACAGAGGTTGCATATATACTAGTTAACAAATCAGCAATTTTTGTTGCAAACTATACGAATCGCGGTGGAATCAAAATTAGTTTGTAACAACAGACGTAAAGAAAATACGGTAGAAATCATATTTATACGAGAAAATATCCGAACTTTATTCTGCATTTCTTTGAAATATTTGTTTTTGTTCTTTTCCCTTTTAAGAATATATATCAACCATAAAGAATATGCACATTTAGGTAGCAAAAGATAGAGACGTGTCTTCTACAGATCGTCAGGTTAAATTTACAATCCATCTTTGGGCGTTAACACAATTTTTATATAATAAACGATAATCGATTAGTTTTCTAGATCGATTGTAATTGTCACGATTAAATATATATACACGTATAACATAGCTTACAGCTGTTAATAATGTACATGTTATTAATGATTAGCCGATTAATTTCGATTCATGAACTGATGAGATATTATGAATTCAGCATATAATTCACTAATCCGCCAATAAATGCTCTCTCACATCAATTAATTAATGGAAATTAATCAATTGTATTCGGGCTCAAGAATACCTAATCTATTGTCAATACGGTTTTACCATTAATATCAAAAGATTGCGCATGAATGCGAAAACAAAACATAACAAAACATAATACAGTACTCATCGTTGGTAATTAATATGAATTTCATTCGCAGCAATATAAAGTGTCGATACAACGGATAAAAATGTGTGCCCCGCGCTGTGGGACATTAGCAATAAATATTGTTTAACATTCTATGGTTACACAGCCGTAAAATAATATGAAAATAATAGTAAAACGAGATAACGTAATAAATAGCATATTGATCATGACGACATTATTATTACCTTTCCGATATATTCCGCCCGGGTTCTGTGGCGTTAAATGTAATTTTAATTTCATATAAAATTTTAATTCGAGTTCAACCGTATAGATAAATTACGAATAAATTCCATATATAACGCAGAGGCATTATCAGAAACCGCCGCGCGCGTTTCCATCTGAAATTGACAGCGAAATGAAGTGTTTTAGTTTTTTAAGGGCAAAACGTTCGCGAGAAACCGCCGCACAGACAATTCGCTCCGTTTAAGCTCAACGAAAATATAGAGGCAAAGACCGTTACGACTATCCTCTTCCCCCCTCCTCCTCCTCCTCCTCCAAAAAAAGAGTCGTGCACCACGAGCTTTACCCGCTTCTTTCCGCGTGCTCGAGCTCTATCGCGCAAAAAAGTACAGCGGTAAAAGCGACATAACGAAGCGAGGAAACGCCATGTAATTCGCGAGGGTGACTGTATTCCGAGGCGCATTCGCGTTACGCCAGTAAACCCGGGTCTCGAGGCCACTCAAACTTCCGCGTTCGCGCCGCGATCCGGAACTCCGTGCGGTAGTGCCATAGGTAAGGTAGATTGGTAGGTAGATATCCTTTAACAATGGCAATCCTGTTTACGAACAAATTCCCCTTTGCAGCGGGTGGCGCGACGAAATTCCATTTCTTCCCAGTTCGTTCGGGGGGCGCGCGCATCACGGAGACGGAGACCGTGCTTCTGGCCCCCGTCGCTCGTACTTTACACACCCTCCTCCCACCCCCTTTCCCCCTCCCCCGTCCCTTTTCGACGCTTAACTTCCGTCGAAAACGCGGAGAAAGTACCGTGACCGCGAAAAGATTGCCGAAGTTTGCAACGAGGGAAACAGCGATAAAAGACAATCAGCGAGACGAAAGCTTTATCCGCGGAAGTCGGCCGCGCTGGACCGACGCAACCCCATCCTCGTCGTTGTTTACCTCGAATTACACCCTTACCATCTTTCTCTCTCTTTCTCTCTCTCTCTCTGTTTCTACGAGCTTTATTCCGGCGCGAAATGCGGAAGCAACACGCTCGCTCGTCGGAGCGGACCGTTTCGCGGCACAAGAAAATGATTTTCGTCGTCGGGAAAGGGTTATTTCGGAAGGAATACGAAACGAGAGAGAACTCTCTTGTTGCGAGTCGTGAGTACGCCCGCACGCAAAACACATCGAAAGTGTCTTTGTTCTCGAGAGCCCTTTCGCCCTTCGCGTTCGCGACGACGTCATCCTCGCAAAGAGAATATGTATTATGATTTTACTCTACGTGAAGTGCGTGTGAGAGGCAGGTAGCGCGCATGCATTTGGCGAGTTTCAGCAGATTTAAGCAGATTTAAGCCAAATAAAGACAGTTTTTTTTCCGCAGTAAATTTGCTTCTGCTTTATTTTCTTAGGAGTTGTATCAGTTCTACTTTATTTTCATTATTTTTTGTTGATTATTTTCCGACTTCTGTAAAACATCAATAAAAGATTTTTTTTTAAGTTGCTCCTCGTACAACAAAAAAACATTCCACATTTGACAATGTATTATTTGTCGTTGCATTTACACGATAGATGTAATCAATCTGACTTGTAAATATAACAATAATAATTAATTTAATTCTAAAGGTTCTGAGATAACAAATCAGATGAAATGAAGTGTGCCAATAAAAGCCAAACGCAGTAGTTAAAGCGTAAGAAAATTTCTTTATTAGTAAAAAAGAGAAAACGCAAACGTTTCGACCCTTTAGTTTAGTCCTAAAAAGAGAACCCAAACTAAAGTGTCGAAACAGTAGCGATTTCTCTTTTTTTTTTACTAATAAAGAAATTTTCTTACGCTTTAACTACTGCGTTTGGCTCTTATTGGCACACTTCATTTCATCTAACGATAATAATGTTATCTGAAAGTGGAATGTTTTTCGTTTTTGAACGGCCTTTTAAGTAGGTACGTCACACAGATCCGATATGGATTAATTTATTAAAATTTATAGGATCTATGCAAGTATTGCGAAGCAGAGAGGAACGCATTTGCGGCGCCGTTTCATTCGTAATTCACACACATTCGCAGAGGATTTGGTGACGTTGCACGAGTTAGGTGCAAGATCGGAAAGAGCTGAGTCTTTCCTGGGCAGAGTTACTCTCGGTGGGATTTGTCTTCCGAGAGGTGGCGATTGCTTCCAAATCGATTAAAACCGATTTAGGTTTATATTGTTCTGCAGGATTCGAACCTGGGCATAGAAAGCGCAAACGCGAACTCTCGCGCCACGATCGCCACGGAAATGTAGTTGTGTGAAAAAGGATATAACAACTGTAATCGGTCGTGTAAATGTAAACGGTAATATGTGTCAAAATCAGGTAATGTTATCTGAACATTTCGATAACATTGCCTGATTTTGACACAATATTACTGGCGGAATGTCTTCTTGCACGTGGAGCAACTTAAAAAAATATTTTATTGATGTTTTACAAGAAATCGGAAAATGATCAAAAAAATAAAGAAAATAAAACTGATACAACTCCTAAGAAGCAGAGCAGAAACAAAAACTGAGAATAAAAGTGGTCTCAGAAACAAGTCTGCCCAGAGGCGCGCGTTCGGGTAGCACGCTGTCAGCGCTAATCGCGTCAGCGCTATTCTATCTTCAGCATTCATTAGACAGGTAAAACAAGAACAGCATGACGCGACAGCACGCGTTGACAGCGTGCTACACAAACGCGCTTTAAATGTAACAGTGTTCGACAAAGATAAGAAACTCAGTTTAATCCATGCTAGCAGATTTAACTTAGCGGCGTGTGAAGTATAGCAACTCCATGTAGATGAATGTTTAATCAAAGGGACTTTAAGCGCTAGCAGACGAAAATCTAGAAAAAAAATGCGCGCCTTTCTAAATATTTCATTTATTCAGAACAAAGATGTTTTCGCGTAAATGGCGTGACGCTCAGCTGACTCTTTATGTTACATGCAAATACGGTTATAGAGTACACGACGCGCCACAAATGTCTCTGAGGATGCACATGTATCCGTTATGCTCTCTTCCCACTTTACGCCCGTAAATTCGCGCGTCTCCTCGGTGTGTTTATTAGCACAATTACGCCCGTAAGATTTGACGCCGTTTCCGCGAAGTGAACGCGGCGAAACGTCTTCTATTTAATCCGCACCGCGGCGGATTGTTTATCCTTCATCCAGAGTTCACGCTGACGCTCCCGAGATACGTTTTCTTCGATAAATACGTTTCCGTCCCGGATTTCTCGAAACGTTGCGCCGCTATCGAGCGGATATTCCGTTGGCAGCCGCGCGTGTTTTGAACCTCCTCCCCCCCCCCCGGCCTCGTCAGTGCTTATCTGCTTTCCTTCTGCAAGAAGGCACGTAGCTTTCCGGTCGGACGGCTTTATCTGCCGTACCCCTTCCCCACCCCCTCCTCTCTTCCCCTCGCGATATCATTATTAACTGCGATTCACCATGCGATCGTCCGCAACGGACTGCCGCGGCGGTGGCGGGGGGAAGGAGGGGGGGAGGTCGTCCGGAAGATAGGGAAACGTCAGATCCGCCCTGTGTATGCCTCGCCGTGTGTTTCGCAACCGGCTAAACTCCATCAGTTAGCGGCGTCAGATTATTATTAGCGTTTCCCCGCCGCGGCGCGCGGCGGCGTCTATTTCGCCCGTGACGAATAACCCTCTATCGCGCGCATCTGCCGCGCGATGTACCGGAAAGATGTCTACACGCGTGTCACGCGCATCCGCACTCCCGTGTAAATTACGCGCAAAATACTATAAATTATTTGAATTCTCGCGCGTGTAAGCCCGTATAAAGCCCGCCGAGAGCGATAAATCATACGCGTTTAGGCCCCCGCGGATCCTATGCGAACGTCGAGTGCTTGCTGACGATTGTCCACGATCTCTCGCGATTCGCTAATTGTATAAGAAGAATAAATGTCACCCTCCGCGCGTGCGTACAGCATCTTCGAGATATGAAATATCGCCGTTTTCGAAGAACAACAGCGAGAATCGAAATATAAATGCGTCCTTATTCTCTTCTCGTATAACGTCAAGCGGAAGTGTAACGTGGAACGTATATACGTTTATGTACATACTACCGGCGACTGCACGGATGCAAGAAGCGTCGAAAGGTCGTTGGTGAAACGCCGAGACGACGGCGACCGCCCCGTTTTCCCCTGTCGAAACAGAATTCGTTTGAGTTGCGCGGAGTTGAGACTTCCGTGACCATTCGTCGTCGCGTCGCGCCGCGTCTCTCCCCGCGCTTATCTTCCCCGCAGCCACCCCGCGCGTCTCTCCTCCCCGTGTCGCCTTTCTTTCATCCCCCATCGCGCGCGGCGCATCCCGCCCACCCATGTCGCGTCATGCGATTAGTATAATAACATTGACGTCGGAGAAGAGGACCGGCGCAGCGCGAGAATCGAGGATGCCAATCGCGTTAGGCTAGAACTTAGACCGGAAACTGAAATTCAATATTTACGCCAGCGCGCGGTAACTCAGTGCTAATTAGACCGCCGAGTAATTGGTAACGCTAGCTCTCTCAAAGCCTCTACGAGAGAGCGCGGTGAAATTCGGACCGAATGCCGGCACTCCCGCAGCACATAGTTGCGCGCCGTGTGTCTCCACCACCCGATATTGACGTTCGATTACTCGACGACGCATATCGGATGCTCAACCAATCCGAGGAATTCGACGTTCGTCGAAACTGCGCGAACATTTAACTCTGAGCGCCGAGCGCTCGCTCGTAAATCAGATAAGCGTGCGAAATTTAGATATAATTATTTCGCTTGGTACGAGCAGAGATTGAAAATCTACGTAATTTTAAAAACACGACTTGCGTTACGTTTTTATCGAAGAAAAATCGAAAATCTCACAATAGTATTCAAAATAGTATATTAATTTCAGCATTCTATTCACTTATTTTTTCTTCGATCAATTCGACCTAGAATGTCAAACTTTTGGTACATTTCTTTTTCTTTATAATATACATATTATAAATAAAAAATTTAAAAATATAAAAGACTGCTTTCGACACAATTATATAAATATTAACAATTATATCAATTCTCTTAATTATAATTGATCCTGTAGACACCGAGATTATTTACTTCTTTGAGCAAAATATATGTCATTTTCAATAACGCAAATTAATTAGGTAAATAGTACAAATGAAATTATCAATAATTCGCGAAGTAATGTAATGTGGAAAATAACGTGAAATTTCTGTTATCAGTAAGAAGCCTTAAATAAGCCTTTCTCGCGATAAAACAATTGGTTGGCGTGGAAATAAAACCCGGATCCTTTAACGTAAAGAGTTAATGAAACGTTTATCGCGCCGACAATCGTAAAGCATTGTGAGCAATTGGGCGTGACTGTATTACGACACTATAATACGAAGTCACGCGATAGCAGAACACGCGAAAAAATACACGAGACGTACCATTAATAATGTTTCATTTAAGATCCTCCACGGTGCTTTATTGTAGCTCCTAGAAATGTATTCGAGAGTGAAATCTCCAACACGAAAATGCACCATTTCACATAAACAGATTTCCTCTTTCTCGAAAAACAGAAGAGTCTTTTCCTAAATAAGTTTATAAAATATCTTTCTCCACGATGACATTTGATACAATTTTATATTAAAACTAAACTTAAGCTTTCCTTAATTATTATTTCCCTCTCTTTCTTTCACTTTTCTTCCGAAAGATATTTTCAATCAATTGATTTTGTAAAAATGAAATAAAATGTAGATAAGAAATTAAAATTTTTCAATTCAAAATACTTATTCCGTAAATGTTTTGTTAGAATATTTTTTTAAATTACATTTCACAGAAATGTTAGATTTCTATAGAAATCTCTAATAATATGTAATACGCTTTTTTTTACAGTTTTGGTCCGCCTACGTTCCTTGCGGTGCCGCTCAGTTAAATGCAGTTCAACTCTCATTGGAACAGATCGACGTGATTCGTCGACTCGCCGAAATGAATGCTCAACACTTAACCCTGGTTACCTCCGTCAAAGGTGAATATATACATTAACATTGGCATATATCCAACATGGAAAAAGAATGATGTTGGAGTAACAGCACTAGCTAATAGCAGTCTAATTGAAAATAATTTTATTGATTCAACAATATTATAATGAGACAAATAATATTTTATTAAAATAAGAGCATAATAATATTCATTTCATTAATATTAAATTAACAATAATTTGGTAGTCAATTAAACTGCTGTTAACTACTGCTGTTGATCATCACTCTTTTTATGAATAATTTTCCATATTATGTGATAATAATTGCATAATAATTATAATCTTTCTTCAGCAATATCAATTGTTTTTCTTCTAATTTCGTTACAAGAAATGCAATTTGATCTTACAATAGACGATCTAATACCTGCTCTATTTAATTTTCATCATCAATTTTAAAGACATGAAATTATTTCTTTTTTACGTCCTTGTAAGATACTTTATAGCTGTACAATTACAAACAATTAACCAACAAATAAATAATAGTTAGTAACAAATGTTAGTAATATTGTACGAGCAATGCGATATGTGTCAAGCAAACGCGAGTGAAAAATGAAGATCGTTAAGTTGAGTAGAAACGTCAACAATGCCAAAAAGCGCGTACAATGAATGTGGATCTCTAAAGTACTATCGAAGGAATCTCTCCGTTGTGTCTTCAGGAGCAATTCAGTTTATTCGAACTGAACCTTTTGTAACTGAAAGAATTCTCGTGGCTCGCCGTATTATGTTATTAAATGTAACACGCTAACCGGCAGTACCAATAGATGTGAAAGCGACGGTCCTGGAGAAAGTTTCTCATCGGGACGATTCGAGAGGATAAAGGACCGCTATTAATTGCTCGACTTCTCCGGAGTTGAAGAGGAAAGTCGTTATTGGATTCGATTCGATGGCGTAACTTGGTGCTGCGGAAGATTTATCAGCAGTGGACAAAAGTATTAGGCTATCGCCCCGTGCCCCGTTAATCGACGAGGGTCTCCTGATGTCACCGAAACACCGGAGACAAAACAGTGTTCGAAGTAATAAGAATATTAAGATTGAGTAATGACTGCCGGATCTGTGACGGACCTTTACTTCGCGGCTCGAACGAATCACGATGAATTAATACCAACTAAGTTGTCATTTTAATATTATGCAGGGTGGGTACTCAAATTTTGTAAAAGAA